>NC_134465.1:61121340-61421340 GCF_047948215.1 Lycorma delicatula | reverse complement strand
GGACGCACGCAGTTCGTCACTCACATTTGTTCTTCCGTTTCTAAACATTTGGCATCATTTTGTGATCTTGGGGCATGACACTGCATTCTCACCGTATACCTCAACAATTTGGCACGAATTTTACAACAATTGTAATATTCTGGCCACAATAATCCGACTACTGAACGCACTTCTATGCTGAACGAAACCTTTAGAGAACAAGCCATATTGACAACGATACGTACTTAATGTCGTACAGAATTGTTTCTGGGGGAGCGTGAAGACAACAACACAACCAGTGCTGCCACCGCAAGACATTAATATATCCCTCTCAGTTCAAGAATACGGCAAGGGTGTAACTTATTTTTTGATCCACCTATCGTAAAATAGGTACAATGTATATCTCAATTGCATGAATAAACGGGCGTTTACGACGATTTCAATGAATAAAAATGGCTGTCAGTAATCGTCAAAATTCTACATAATGGTAACTAATCATCACTATATTTTACAGCTTAAAAAGCTATAATTATTTGAAATTTTATTAAATGAGTTGGAAAAAAATTGAAATGTAGGATTTTGTAATATATGCGTGAAAAATAAGTGTAAAAAAATGTATCTGAATACAAGATTTATATCATTTATGAAAATTAAAAACTGTTAAAACCAAAATAAATGTAAAAATCATATAAAATCTTCATTGGAATCGTTCATAAAAGTATATATTTAATGCATATTTTTTTAATCATCTCCTTATCACATTCAGAAGCGGATCCAGCTACTGAATTTTAGGGGGCAGTTGGAGGAAAGGGGGTCACATTTTCCTCTTCCCTTCTATTTGGGTTAGGTGTATTATATTTCATACACTTCTACTGGGTACATACGATTTATCTGAACTATTTTTAAACACGAAAACTCGTTTAATATTTCTGTAAAAGAGGTAATAAAGGACGGTTTCGGAAAAAAGCAAACAGTTTTAAGTTTCTTCAATTTTATCTCGATTTATAAAAATTTACCTGTAAGTTGTTTTTTCCTGTTTAACCTCCGGGACTACCGTTAGGTATTGCTTCAGAGGATGTGATGAACGATTTTGTAGCGTGTGTGAAAATTCCATGCCTGTACCGGGATTCGAATCCGGGACTTCCGGATGAAAGGACGAGACAGTACCACTCGCGCCACGGAGGCCGGCAAGTAATAACATGTAGGCTTTTTTTTTACCTCCGGATCCGCACTCAAGCAATTCATTCCGCAGAGGATGAGATGAATGTTTTGTAGCGTGTGTGAAAAATGCCATGCCTGACCCGGATTCGAACCCAGGACCTCCGGGTGAAAGGCCGAAACGCTACCACTCGCGCCACGGAGGCCGGCAATAACCTGTAAATTATTCGAAGTGACTCTAACGGGGACTTCAGAAGCTAAATAAACTTTAAGATTGGACTGTATAGTCACCTTTAATCAAAACTGCCATGAAAAAATCAAAATTGTATAATAATATAAGATGGGATAGAAAATAATAAGATGAAGATTTAAATTAAGTTGATTTTTATTTCATACCATAATTTATTTACTAAACAATTCATCTCGATGATACCGATTGACAACGGGATCTATATCAGTCTGCGTGTCGTTTTGAATATGCATTAGAGCAAGTGACGTCAACCTCTCTAAATTACCTCTTAAAAAAAAATATATATATATATATTCACGTTAATTACAAAGTTGCAACTGGTTATTTTGACAGTACAGAGTTGACAAAATGTTTCAATTTTTTTCATCTGGGTTTTCAAAGCGTACGGGCCCAAAGACCCGAAGGTCATGACTACACCCGTGAATCCGCTGAATTTTATTAAAATCCTTTTCGAACAGTTTTTACCGGCTCTTATAAAATATTTAGTTGAAGAATAAAATTGAAAAGAAAAGATCAAAGAAATATTTTATCATTTACTTTTTCTTTATGGAGAGAAGTTTCTTTGTATTTTAATACAAAAGTCAATAAATTTTTGTTTATATTTTAAGTGAAATATATCGATGCAAATATATGCCGTTTTGATTGACCACTTGTCATTTTTGAGGTAAAATCATGATCCCGTTACTGTAGAACAAAAGTGTTTTCTGGAGGCAAGGTAAGCGTTATTACAGGCCTCATTTAAAGCCAACTTTATATCATTAAGAAAGATACGTAGAGATTGAAATTAATAGTACTTTGACGGTCTAAGATCCACAACTATACGATGGATGTATCAAAATTTCCCCGCCCAGCTTTTCAATTTCCTGTTGGTCACGGAATATGTGTGGGGTCTGGGGTTCTTGTAATGGAAATGGATACCTTATCTACTGATCAGTTCCTGGTGGCGAACTCGTCATCGCAAATCAGGAAATTTCAAAGTCGAGAGCTCTAAGGTGCAAATTCTAGTAAAGGCAAGTTACTTTTATATGGATTTGAATATTAGATCGTGGATGCCGGTGTTTTTTAGTGGTTGGGTTTCAATTAACCACACATCTCAGGTATGGTCGACCTTTTCTTTCTTTTTTCTGTAACTCCGGTAACTACCGTTTAGATAATTCTTCAGAGGATGAATGAGGATGATATGTATGAGTATAAATGAAGTGTAGTCTTGTACATTCTCAGTTTGACCATTCCTGAGATGTGTGGTTAATTGAAACCCAACCACCAAAGAACACCGGTATCCACGATCTAGTATTCAAATCCGTGTAAAAATAACTGGCTTTACTAGGACTTGAACGCTGGAACTCAGGTATGGTCGACCTGAGACTGTACAAGACTATATTCATTTACATTCATACATCATCCTCTGAAGTAATACCTTACGGTGGTTTCGGAGGCTAAACAGTTGGTTATAACAGAGATTAGAATCAATCGTTTGACCATAGCAATTCATAGTGAACGATTCCTTTCCGATCCCACTACACATCCACACACAGTATCACTTTTCTTTACATCAATTCTGGCTTTGCTACCATTTTCGAAGCTTCAACTTGCTTCGACCACGATCTTATCCATACGTTATTGTGATTCACAATTAATTTCTCATCGCCGATAATAAGCCGTTTCAAACACAGTTCAATTTCGTTCTCTTTTTGGAATTATTCGCGAATGGAAATTCGTCCATTAAAATTTCACTATTTAAATCATTTGGCACCCAAATTATCGATTATTTTTCTTATCCAGCTATCTTCAAACGGTTTATAATCGATTTTTAGTTAGCTATTGATATTAGGACTGTTAATGTGTAATTCGTGGAACTTTAATTATATTAATTTGATAATTTCGTATGGTTTTTGACATGAAAAATTAAATAGGTCATTTTCCAGATTTTTATCTCTAGTATATTTTAGGAAAAGTATTGAAAAACACAAAACATTGTGTTTAAAATTACAACTTTCTTTTTACTTTTGACATACTATAACATCGTTAAATTTCTATCAAACAAATAAAATTTTTCAACAAAATTTATTGAGATTCAGAGAAAATTTCTAAGAAATGCCTGTTGATCATGAAGAAAAGTTCGAGAAATTCCATTATTTTATAAACAAAACAGGATGTATCTTGGTAATAAAAAACTATATAATAATAATAATACATTTTGCAACGAGCCTATAACGATAGCCATTAATGCATGAATGCGAAGTAAGTTACCGTATGCTTTGCAAGACAACATTAATGGCCATTATAGAAAGTTACATAACGTATTTTTTCTACGGTTTGAAAATAATGTGATTATTGATTTAAATCGATGTTAGAATTCTTACGAAATCATTGTTTGCGGAATATTTTTTTTTTTAATTTAAAAAAAAAACAAATATATTTCTTTGGAAACAGGTTGTTAGTCCTTTTATAAGTTCTGCCATTACTTTAATATCGATCGTTGTTAAAAGACATTTCTTGCTCATAATTAAAAAAAGGATAAACAATGTAATATAGAAACTTAGCTACTTATTGACGAACTTTCAAATTAAATTCTCTTTGATAACAAATAAACTGGATTAAAATCAAAGAAAAAAAAAAGAAGCTAATTCATTAAAATATACCCGCTTCTAATTGGTTAAAAAGAGTAGACTTTTGATTGGTTGAACACCTGTATCATAATTAAAATCTGTTTCATTGTGATACAGGTTCCGGCCCTGTAATTCAAATATTTTAATACACCCTAGAAAAAAAATTATGAAGAATGCTTTATAACCCCCCCTTTCATTCACACAAGATGGAGTAAGATTTTGTTAAAGTCTCCCCCTCTATCTTATATGATTATATAATTAATGGATGGCTCCGTATGGATCCGTTTTCTCACGACAGTTGGTCCCCATCATGATCAATTTTGATTCTACCAACCACAGCGCAATATAATTGGATGGGCGTATAACCTAATCACTTTCTCAAATTAGAGAACCATGATTTCCTTCTCGGAATTGCAATCAACCTTTTCTTACGCGTAATTATCACTGGAATAATAAATTAATTTATATTACTAATTCCACAAATAAATTTTCGCTTCTTTATATTATTTATCAAGTTTATTTTAATCATTTTTCTAATTAATTAATAAAAATTCCTTCTACTTAATCATACCTCATATAATTCAAGATATTAAGTAATAAAATCGGTAAACAGCTCTCCTTTCCTGGCGAATATAGCTGGAATAACTATATTAAAGGAAAAAATAATGGTCATGTCAAAAATGGAGTGCCGGATTTTTTGAAAATATTTATTTTAGGATCCAACAATTCCATTTAGATCTATGTATATAACCCACCGGGTTAGTGTAGTGGTGAACGCGTCTTTCCAAATCAGCTGATTGGGAAGTCGAGAGTTCCAGCGTTCAAGTCCTAGTAAAGTCAGTTATATTTACACGGATTTAAATACTAAATAGTGGATACCGGTGTTCCTTAGTAGTTGGATTTCAATTAACCACACATCTTAGGAATGGTCGAACTGAAGCTGTGCAAGACCTACACTTCATTTACACTCATACATATCATCTTCTGAAGTATTATCTGATCGGTAATTACTAGAGGCTAAACAGGAAAAAGAAAGACTTTGTGTTGTACGTATCGCACTGCTTTTGGACTTACCTCTCAGGATTGACAACACAGATTTTCTTCAAATTTCTTTAAAATATTTCTATATATGGGTCATTGATCATATTCATTTTTTTTTTTCAAAGTTCGTTAAGGAGTTGATGATATCCCGAAAAATTTAATTTCGATCTTTTTCAGATAGACCGAACAAAATAACTCATTTAAAGGAAAAGGAAAATATTGTTACCTAGACTTTTTTAAGTGGAAATGGTAAAGGGGCTTATAATAAACGTAAAAAAATAAATGGGTGAGCGGTGGTGATAACCTGTTGATTTGTTGATTTGAGGGGTTGAAAAGTGTTGAAAAATGGTATTATTGCGATTTCCGGCGAATGTTGACGTCAAAATAGTTTGTGGTTATTTAAGACACAGAAAGATATACTTTCACCAAGTTTCGTCAAAATTAAGTTATTCTTGGGAAAATGAAAAATAAAAAAAAGTAAAGATTTTTCTTGAAAATTTTGAGGTTGTGTTATAAAGTGATCTCTACAAAAGATGTAGATTTTTGTATGATCTACAACTTTTGTATTGGAAATGTTTTTTCAATTCCCCAAAATCGCCCCTCTACCACTTTCGCTCGTGCATTTATTTTCGTTTATTATAAGCCCCTTTACCATTTTCACTTATAAAATCCAGGTAACAATTTTTTTTCTCTATGTATAATTTGGTTTGACTAAGAGGCATCTTAAAGACTTTATTAAAAGAAGATATTTTATCTAAAAAAAGCATACAAAAATAATCTAAAAACATTGTTTTCAAAAAATCAACCCCCACCCTTAAAATTGAAATATATATTTTTGTTCTTTTGCTCTTATCTCCATTTGGTTGAAAATATATACTTCATTTATAGAGCTATCAATAATCATAATTTTTTTTTTAAATTGTAGACCCCGGACCTAAAATGCAAGAAAAGGTTTTTTCCTTTTTTCAGCCTATATTGAAATTTAGAGAAAAGTAGCAAATTTGTTAAGCTGATATCAATATTTTTAGAAAATATTTTTTTAAAATCTATTCCCCGGCTATTTTTTTTGTCTTCAGTCATTTGACTGTTTAATGCAAATCTCCAAGATTCCCTATCTAGTGCTAGTCGTTTCATCTGAGTATATCCCCTACATCCTACATCCCTAACAATTTGTTTTACATATTCCAAACGTTGCCTGCCTACACAATTTTTTCCATCTACCTGTCCCACCAGTGTTAAAGCAACTATTCCAGGATGCCTTAATATGTGGCCTATAAGTCTGTCTCTTCTTTTAACTACATTTTTCCAAATGCTTCTTTCTTCATCAATTTGCCGCAACAACTCTTCATTTGTCACTTTATCCACCCATCTGATTTTTAACATTCTCCTATAGTACCGCATTTCAAAAGCTTCTAATCTTTTTTCTCAGATACTCCGATCGTCCAAGTTTCACTTCCATATAAAGCTATGCTCCAAACATATACTTTCAAAAATCTTTTCCTGACGTTTAAATTAATTTTTGATGTTAACAAATTATATTTCTGACTGGAAGGGTCGTTTCGCTTGTACCATTCGGCATTTTATATCGCTCCTGCTTCGTCCATCTTTAGTAAATCTACATCACAAATAACAAAATTCTTCTACCTCCATAATGTTTTCTCTTCTATTTTTACATTCAGTGGTCCATCTTCGTTATTTCTACTACATTTCATTACTTTCGTTTTGTTCTTGTTTATTTCCATGCGGTGTTCTTGCGTAGGTCTTCATCTACCCCGTTGATTGTTCCTTCTAAATCCTTTTTATTCTCAGTTAGAATGACTATATTATCAGCAAATCGTAGCAGCTTTATCTTTTCACCTTGTACTATTACTCCGGATCTAAATTGTTTTTTAACATCATTTCCTCGACTATAAAAAATATATATTCTGTTTTTTGCTATTCTTTTAATTTTTTTTTCACTTAAAATGCAATTAAAATTAAAAAGTAGCTTTTGCACCTGTATTATATTCCGGACCTAAAATGAGAAACAATTTTATTTCATTATTTTCATAAAAGTTAAACTTTATTTTTTCAATATTTTTAAATATTTTTTTTTAAATTAATTTTTTAGTTAGGAATCATTTCTTCGTAAAATTAAGCGTGACTTTGTAATTCTTGGGATTCAAATTAAGTGGTAAATTTATTTGTTTTTTACGTAATATGGCCTGAAAAATTTTAAAAAATATATTCCACAACTCTGTTTTTAGTAGTTTTTGAGAAATTTTTATGTAAAACCTTGGAGTAAAAAAAGACACTTGTTAGGGTAAAATAATTTTGTTAAATGGCTAGTAAAACATATAAATATTTTAATAAAAGTTATAAAAAATTTCATTCTGAGTAAATAAAGTCCAAAAAAACTAAATACAAAAGTATGAATTTTAGAGTTTATTAAAAACAGAACATATCAAAATGGGGCAAATTTTAATGTATTAAGACGAAAAAAATTATATACATAAATCTCTCCAGTTATTACAGCCGATTCGTTCGAAATTGATTAAGACTTTCATGGATATAATGAAATGTCTGAAACAGTCATAGGATATTTTCAATATTTTTTACAGCACAATTTTTTCCTTTTTCAAAGAAGGAAAATTGAGTTTGAGAAAAAATTAATATTAGATTTTTGCTAGTATTTTTGGATAAATTATTACTGATTAGTATTCAGGTCATTAATTTAATTCCAAAAGTAATTTTTAATTATATTTAAGGAGTATAGGATTATGTTCTGATTATTTTTTTATTCGTTAGTGTTCAGTTATTGGTATTGTCTGAAGAATAGTTTGTTTGAAACTGGATAAAGTTAATTGTTTGCAAAATTGTATATTTGGCTTAAAAATCTTTTTTGAACAGTAAAATCTACATTAAAAAAAAGCAATCCTAATAAGAGATTATGCATATCATCAATTGATTTTGCCAATTGATAATATTTATATTATACCATTAAAATAAATTCATTATTATTATGAGATTTAACACATATAGTAAATACTGATGCAGGAATCTCTTCTTTTTTTATAGGACCGTACTTCATAATAGTTTTTTGGCAACTTACTTTCACCACATTTCACTTGAATTCTTCTTTTATATAAGAAGTAAGCCTTCCGTTCTTTATTTTTTTTTTTTACTTTAAGTCATCAACTCGTTCACTCCTTCTTTCGTTCTTTAATCTTTCACACTCTTTCCTTTTTTTCATCCATCTGCTCAGTTGCTCTTCTTCGCACCAACTATCCACAATAGCGAGAGAATAATCTGATTCCTGCTGCTGAACGTTTTCTATTGTTTTTTTATTCTTTCTTTATGACATGTTCAGGTTATTTCCTTTCTTTCTTTTTTCTCTGTTTTTATCCTTAATTACACCTAGTTATAGTTAAAATATTTTTGGTGTAAAATAAAACGTGTAAAGCTGGTTTTCATGGAAATTTCAGAAAAATTTCTTAATTCTTCACTACCGATCCGTTAATATTTATTTATATAAATTAAACAAAAAATTTGATAAAAGTTGGAGATGCTTCAAGATTAAATACGCCCATTAATCGTTTCACTTTTGATAACAAACAATTATGGACGTAAAATGTATAAAAAATTAAAATAACTTATCTTTTTTTTTTGATTTTCACTAGTTTTATTTAAATATGACAGCTGTTTCTATACAAATTACCTTCTTCAGGTGTTAAGTACAAAATACTAAAGCTAAAAAGTTAGATACAAATAACAAGTTAAATGAATTAAATCAGTAGAAATAAAATACATAAAGTGCAATAGGGCGGAATGTTCACATTTATCCGTTATATATAAATTTATCAGTTAATACAGTGTTTCAAGCTTAAGGTATCTTTAAGTAACAGCTTATATTAAAAGAACTAGTTAATATAATATATATAATATAATATATATATATATATATATATATATATATATGACGTGTTTGAGAAAAATAATGAGACTGACGTTTTACTTACCAAAGTTTTTATTTGTTTCAAATAATATTATCCCCTTCAAAGTAGTTCCCTTGGACAGCTATACACCGGCGGAGTCGTTGTTTTCCTTTCCCACTCCTGGTAGCAGCGCTGGAAGGCTTCAACTAGTAGGATATTTAACTGGTCGGTCACAGTCTTTTGAATGTTCTCCAGAGTTCTAAAAAGACGTCTTTTTAAGACATGTTTCAATTTCGGGAAGAGGATAAAGTCACAAGGATTCAAATCAGGGGAAAAGGGGGTTGAGGAACCGTAGGAATGCGTTTTGAATTAAACAATTACGTGATGGAAATGGCCGTGACACGAGACATTGTCATGATGAAGCATCCACTTGTATGCAATGTCTGGTCTCACGTGAATCACTCTTTTTCTGAGCCTTTCAAGGATACCTTTGTAAAACATTTGGTTGACAGTTTGTCCTGGAGGAACAAATTCTTTGTACACGATACCCCTACTGTCAAAAAAGCAAATCAGCATGGTTTTGATCTTTGATTTGCTTATTCGACACTTTTTCGGTCGAGGAGATGATGAGGTGTGCCACTCTTCGCTTTGCCGTTTTGTTTCAGGATCGCACTCAAATATCCAGGATTCATCACCTGTGATCACACGATTGAAGAATTCTTGGTCATTGTCAATTCTCTCAAGAAGATCGATACACACACACGATTCTTTGATTGTCAAAATTTGATGTACGGTGAAAGTGTTTAAATTTAACTGTTCACTCATCATCCTTATTGTTAAACTACGGTTTGACCTCACAAGGACCCTTACACGCTCAACGTTTTCGTCAGATTTTGAATTGAAGGTCTCCCTGAGCGAGCTTGATCTTCAACGTGTTCTCGGCCTTCCAAAAATGATTTGTGCAAGCGGAAAACTTGTGCTCTTGATAAGCAATGTTCCTCATATGCCTGTTTCAACTTTTCAAAGGTCACACTCGCGGATTCCCAAAGTTTAACACAAAACGTGACTGAGTCTATTGAACAATCTAGGAAAGATGGTTGAAAAAATGTTGGCCGCCAGAATTCTCTAATAATTCTGGCGGCCAAGTTGAAGAAGGTGAAGGGATTAGCCCAAATCAATTTGGTTTTTGGAGGGGACGCTCCACCGTATTAGCTGCCAACAAAGTAATAAATTGGGCTCTTGAGGTGAAAAGTGGTACATGGAGAACTAGAAGAATTCCGCTTCTTGTCTCCTTAGATGGTAGAAATGCTTTCGGCACAGTAAAGTGGAGTCAGATTCATAGGGAATTACAGGCAAAAAACATCAGCCCGTACTTGAGGAGACAGGTGGCGAAATACCTTTCAGAAAGGGCCCAGGGGAGCAGAGTCAAAAAAAAAACTTCACTGATGGCACTGTCCAAAATAATATGTTGGCTGAACGCAGTTGAAACTCGTACTGAGCATATGGAAGGGATGAACAAGCCGGTCTAGCACAGACCGGTAGACACAGCGTTGCCAGATCGCTCGCAGTGTTACCAATCTCGTTACTTTTCTCACACACCTCGTTATAATATATTTATATATTTTTTTTTTGTAAGTTAATATAAGTTAGTCAAGTTCAATGTACACCTTTTGTAGCACGACAGATGTCTTCACGATAATCTCACTCTTGCTAGGTGTTTAGAAGTGTTTGCGGCGTTATTAGACTAATAGTTTCAGTAATTCTCTGTTTTAAATCGTTCAAATCTTGGAACTTTTTTTGATACACACAACTTTTCAAAAATTTCAAGGTAAACGGTCCAAAGGAATGATATCTGGAGATCTAGGAGGCTATACATTTGGACCTCCTCGTCAGATCAAACATCCGGGGAAAGAATTGTTCAAGAACATGGTAAAATCTCGATGACAGTATTGTTAGAGACTGAAGCCCGCAAGAATCTTAGGTCCAGCAAAGTTCTGTAGTATGTCTAGGTACGTGTATCCTGATACAGTGAGCTTCATGATAAAAAAAATGTGATGTGGACACCACATAACTTCCTTGTACGATTTTTAAATGACTTACACACATTTTTTTTTTTTTAAATGAAAAGCACATAAAATTTTATTTCATTAATAACTTCTTATATTTTTTTAAATATATTTTTATATTGTTATTACTGAATTATTATTTATTGTAAAACTTTATTTATAATCATAGGTTAATAATTATTAATAAATCAATATATTTGAATTAAAAAAAAAAAGAAAGGAGATGAAGTCGGATTTGAATTGACGTACGATCCAAATTTCCTTGTACGAATCCATTCTTACAAGAATTAAATAAGATTATAAATCTTATTTAATTATTTACTTATTTTAGGTTAATTAAGTTTATTAATTATCTCCTAAATAGCCATAATTTAGTTTTTAGTTAAGGTTTTCTACTACATTTGAACCTTTTTATTTTTATTTTTTTATATTAAATTGACACTTGAAGTTAGGGGTAGCTTCTTTTAGATATTTGAGGCAGCTCCTTTTAAAATAGGCATTATCTAGTTTTTGGTTGAGGTTTCCTACTACATTCTACCAATTCTTGTATGAGGTTTTCTACCAATTCTTGAATGAATCCTTGTACGATCCAAATATTTCATTAATTCAAATTTTATTTGGCGATAACTCTGGAACCAATGAAAATAACTACCACTTATGATATATCGTTGAGAAGCTCTCAATGAGGGCTTATTATTGTAGTTAAGAAAAAGATCAAAATTAATTTTTTTTGATTTTGGGCTTTTTTGGACAGTTTTGGTTCAGTCGATTGCATTCAGAAGTGGATGTGAACATCTAAATGTTACAAGTCCTAAATCCAAACTTTCAACATCCTATGGCTAATCGTTTTTGAGTTATGCAAGATACATACGTACGTATATAGACGTATATGTATATATATATACGTCATTAATACGTATATAGACGTAGGTACATAGACGTCACGCCGAAACTAGTCAAAATAGATTCAGGGATGGTCAAAATGGATATTTCCGTTGAAATCTGAAAACAAAATTTTTTCGTGATTATAATACTTCCTTTACTTCGTGCAAAGAATTAAAAACGAACCGATAACGAAATTTTTATGCATTCCTAACCAGATACTGGTTTTTAGTGTGTCCCTTTCATTACTTTATGGAGGTTTTCAGAACTGTAAATTCGACCTTCGTGTCTGTTAAATTTCTCGTACGTATTAACGGTTGCCTCGTCATTAAATAAAACGTATCAAAATAATTAGAATTGTTTTCAACACTTTTGTGGCAAACTGACATCTTAGGCGGCAGTCATTTGAATTAATGTGATGAAGGAGTTGTAACTGGTACGTTTGCAAACGGAGCCCCTTATGAACAAGTTGATGAACATTGAACGAGGAATTTTCAGTTTGTAACTAGCCTGCCTAATTGACTTTCCAGTGAATGCATCTCGTACTCGATCCATCGTCTCGTCATTAATTTAAACCTTTGGATGATTTTCAGTTCGTGAAACTAGTCTCTTTTAAAGTTGTATACTTGCGAATATACTTGGAAGTAGAAGGATCGATATTCCATTTAGTTCGTTTAAATTTTTTAATATATTTGCAATCGGTTTTGAAGAGTAGAAACCAAAAATTAATTTTATGACAATAATCAAGTTATAAAGGAATTTCTCTTGAAATACCTTAATTAAATATATTATAAACATCAATAGTAAATGAAAGGAACCATAAGCATTGATAAAATCCAACCATGAACAAGAAATCAAAATAATGTCCAGTACTCTCAATACAACCACGACATAATAAGAATAATAAAGCATTGAAACAAATAATATTAGAAAAATAAATGATCATAAACGTAAATACTTTGATAATACACAAATTAAGAATAGGGACCTCGTCCTGAGTATCACTAATAGGTGTTTCAAGATCCAATAGTTGAACGCGTTTTAATCGCCTTACATCTTCCTCATAGTCGAAGAGGTTAACAACTAGATTTTTCCAAATCCAATTTTTTATTATGGATTTTCACCAATTAAAGGTATCGATTAATTACGGATATATTAGTATAGGCTTTAAACCACAACCAGAATGATTTTATTAGCCTACAAATATACGGTTCAAGTTTACAATAGATTCTAAAGGAATTAATTGTAGTTAAATTCTTATCAGCCAAGATTTCTTCATGCACTTCTAAAGATGATTTTGACAGACTGGTGGAATTTAAAAATAATTCCATAATTATTTGTTTTGTTTTATTCGTGTGAATTAGAAAACATTTTTCAGTTCAATGAAATAATCTGGTGAAGAATGATTGAAATTGAATTACCTATTAAACGCTTATAATTTTTTTCATTGGTATGACGAAAACCCTCGTGTAAATTTATAGCAGGAACTTACGTGTTTAGGTTTTATATTTAGCGTGGGATCTCAAAAAAGGAAGCTTTTTTCACATATTGAGGTGTAACTGATTCATAGATTATTTTTTTTCAAAATATTGCTAAGTTTAAAAACATTAAAGGAAGATGAAATTAGAAAAAAGAAATTTCCGGAGGTAATCTCCGGAAATTTCTAGTTAAATTTTTTTTTAAGAGTTGCAGACGTACAAACATAAATCTATATATATAAAAATGAATGTTTGTCTGTCTGTATGTCTCTTATGCCTTCCTAAACCGTTCATCCGATAGCGATGAAACTTTGGGGAATGGTTGGACGCATACCAGTGAAGGTGTCTGAATTAGTTTTGACCCGCTAGGTGGCGCTGGGGTCGAGATAATTTGAAAAATTGTATTCATGGTCCGATTTGGCTCGTATTCAGAATAATTGTCACTTACATGGAAAGAATTATCTCTGCAAAAAATGAACCCGCCAGATGGCGCTGGGGTTGAGATATTTAGAAAAATTATATTTATGGATTTGATTATAGATTTATAGATATCAATTATATCCTATTTATATATTATTATACTCCTATAAACTCAAATCTAACAATAGCGAAGCATTGCCGGGTCTGCTTGTACATCATACAAATAACTTACCATTAATTGTCCCTAATTTATTTATTTTGTGTAGATGGTTTTGTTTACAATTAAAATAAACATAATTTTCAAAGTTGTAACATCGTCAACTCATACAGTATATATAAACTGCTGTTTCTACTAACTTACAGCTAGAAATATCCAATATGCAGTTTAATATTCATTTATTTTTCCGTTTGATTCTGACGGTAAATTGCACTAGCATTTCTGGCAAAATATTTAAAAAATTGTAATTTTGTTGTTATTAAACTTTTTAAAAATTAAAAAAAATCTGTGTAAATAAATAAATTTGCAAACTAAATAATTAAATACAGACTCTTACCGGCCCGATTTCATTTAATTATTTTCTAAATGTGATGTGTTTTTTATATTACATATAAATGAAATCAGGCCGGTAAGAGTTTTGTAACAAATTTGTCTTTTTTTTTTCCTTATTATATGGAACTAATAAACATTGTTTATTGTATATATTTAACATGTATTTTTTTTTTTTAAAGAAAATTCTAAATTAATAACAGATTTTGATAATAGAAATGTAGTGTCGAAAAATATCATCCTATCGTTTTGTTAAAAATAACTTTATTTATTTTACAGAAATTTTTGTTTTTTGAGCGGAAAAATGATTTATGCGAGACTCTTACCGTACTGTTTACAATTTCATTGTAATTTTTTTTGGATATCACTGCGTTTTGTTTTATTATTTTTTTTTATGAAGTACTGACTTTGGACTTATGGATTTATTATTAAAATTTATTGCCTTAAAACAAACAAATTGAATTTCACAGCCAGTTTTTTTTTTGTTGATAGTCATATCATTCACTTCGTACCATGTTTTTTCCTTTTTTAATAAAACTATTATAATGATTTATAGGAATCAAAAATTCGTGATGTACTATTTATTGCACTTATTACGTTGTAAGTGTAACCCTCGATTTTTATCGTTAAATTCGATTTTACCAATCGAATTTATTTCTGTGTTGTTTATTCCTTTTTTTTAATAAAACTAGTACAATCTCTTGTAAACTAATACTTTTATTTTTTTAAAGAAGTGATGGGAATTAAATAAAATTGTTTCATCTTCAGTACTTTCATTTACATAAGAGCATTTACTATTAAAACAAATTGAAGTACATTTTCTTTTAAATTTTATTATTTCAAGTACATTATCAAGTTTTTGTACGCTACCTAGTACTATCATGTACTGCTATCTAGCGGCGCGATTCGTAAAGGTACATTAAAAAAATGAGTAACACGATATATTCGAGTGTCACGATTCATCAAATGGAAAAAAAGTTGTCTAACCAGATTCCAGGTTTTTTTTTAAGTATTCTTTATTACTAATCTAATTAAACTGAAATATAATGTTTTCACGCTTATTTTTCTTTCCATTTTCATTTCACTGTTAGGTCAGGCCATGGTTAGAACTGTAAACGTAGTTCGTTGACTTCGTCGCCTCTTACCGACGAAGTTCTAACGAACTCAATGATTAAGGAAAGCTAAAACTGAAATATTTGAAACATTAAATTTTTATTTATAAACACAAATATTTATTGCGGTAGCCCAAAAAGCTGGAAATATTTTCCAAAATTATTTGAAACGCATCGCATCATCTGTTGTTCCGTAGCAACACAAAAGTGAGTTTCTGCTGGTTGCCTTATCCATGTGGAAATCTTGGTTGACGCTTGTAGCCGACCGTCTTTCACCACTTGTGTTACTACTACCGATTTTATTAATTCTATTAAACACACTCAGCGAGAAGGTGGCGAGATAACTGGAATATTATGGTAGATGATAAACTCCGACACATCAAGGATACTGTACAATCATGGAGCTTTTCATTCCGGGATAACCGTCGATAGGAGGTTATTATTTGCTGTTTAAGAATAGGGAATACTAATCTTACTCATTGACACCTAATGAGTTACACCCATGCACCCGTTTGTATTTTATGTAACTGCCAACTAACGATACACCTCATATTTATGGACTGTGTGTGTAATTCAACATTGCGTCGGAAATTTAAATTAGGAACTAACATCCAAGAAAACACTATGGGGATGCTATTGAATATCTTGTTGTTGGCCATGCATCTGTATTCGACTATTTAATAGTTATTTAAATGGGTTTTCTTTTGTAATATTGTACTACGGTTTGTTCCGAACGAAGATGACGCAAAAGCGTTTTTCTCCCTCACACCCGCAAAAAGAAACATCTGTTTTCACTTTTTCCCTCATAATCATTTGCATAAGTAGATATCCCGAAATTCTCTTACCATGCCTGATTTAAACTTAAACTTTTTATCTTAAAGCTTGACTTTAATCTTTCATTTAATTTAAAACTTAGATAAGAATGGATATGAATTTGTGTTAAATTTCATTATTACAGTCTTTTATACCTGCACCCACCCGGATGGTCTAGTAGTGAACGCGTCTTCCCAAATCAACTGTTTCGGAAGTTGAGAGATCCAGCGTTCAAGTCCTAGTAAAGGCAGTTACTATTATATGAATTTGAACACCAGATCGTGGATACCGGTGTATTTTGGTGGTTGGATGTCAATTAACCACACATTTCAGGAACGGTCGAACAAAGAGTGTACACTCATACATATAATCTTCTGAAACACCTTACGGTGGTTCCGGAGGCTAAAACAAAAAAAAAGAATATAATAAAGTTAACCAAAATGATAACTGGCAGAAAACCCAAAACGTTATGTTTATTTTCCACCATCCCTAAATTAAAAACATCAAATACTTGATAATACTTGAAATATGTATTTCTTTCCATTCTGAATGGTAGCACGTTGTCCGAAGATTATATTAAAAAGTTAAGTAAAGCAATGTCAAAGTAAATAACATAACCCACCGCGAGTTGGTCTAGTGGTGAACGCGTCTTCCCAAATCATCTGATTTGGAAGTCGAGAGTTCCAGCGTTCAAGCCCTAATAAAGTCAGTTATTTTTACACGGTTTTGAATACTAGATCGTGGATACCGGTGTTCTTTGGTGGTTGGGTTTCAATTAACCACACATCTCAGGAATGGTCGAACTGAGAATGTACAAGACTACACTTCATTTACACTCATATATATCATCCTCATTCATCTTCTGAAGTATTATCTGTACGGTAATTAACGGAGGCTAAACAGAAAAAAGAACGAAAGAAAGTAATATAAACAACATTCAAAGGTGACTAAATCAAATCATAGGGATTTCTTTGACTTCTTCAACCTATCAAATTTTGTGACGCATTGCGTTTGGCCTTATATCACAATATTACCTAAATAATTTGCTTCAAATTTGGCTCAAATATTTCTAAATAACATTGATTGTATTAATTTTTTTTTACTCGAAAAATCAATTTTGAGTTTCAAACATTTTTGAGAAACCTGTATTAAAGGAGATTTGTTACTTGCAAATACATATACAAATAATTGACAAATTTTTTTCCAAAAACGTCTATCCCACCTTTTAAGATTTGTAATTTTAAAAAAAAATTCTAATAGTGTTAGTACATTTCGTTATTGTTTTATAAAAAGATAAAATAATTTTTTTATAAAAATAAAGTCAGAATCTTAATATTTGAATTACAAAAACTTTCCGGTGAAATCTAAAAGATTTTGCAATGAAATAGTTGTAAAAACAGTTGTATCACTTGACCAGCGAACTGGGAAAGTCTACTTTGCCTTTTTTTTTAAAAACTTTTGTTTACTCGTAATTAAATTCCATATTTTCAGAAATACATATAATATTTACCGTATAATAAATAAAATAAAAATTAATCTTTTAAAGCCTTAAAAGGAAACGAATGTATTAAAATATAAAATAATTTCTATTTCTATTTGTCATTCTTTTTTTATGTGCGCGCGTATGCGTGTGTAACGTGATAGTATTAAGAGTGGTTAAATGCGATTAACAAAAATATACAACGAATTACCTTTAACAAAATCACCGTCCATTACGTTAAAAGGAAAAGTGGGAAATGAATCAGAGGTAGAAATAATCGTTTATTTTACCACACCAGATTAATATAGATCGGTAGTAACTAACAGTTACCACAATCCTTCCCACCATTGACTTTTATGTTACGTTCTTTACAAATCACCGATTTAACTTTGTTTAATATCCATCATCCTGAACGAATAACTTTGTTCTATTCTAACTTTTAACACAACATTTCCCTTTTAATATATATCCAGGACAAAATTAGTGATAAACGGAAAATCCATGCAGAAAAAGGTGGCTAAATATATAAACAACGTACTCGCCATCTATAATGCATTCTAACATCTCACGTAACTTTTCAACTTGTATATATTCTACACCAGTAATCTAATTGACTGATTTATTTACGGTAATTAATTTATACTTTGATAAAATATTATAAAGAGTTAATCGACTGATAAATAATGGTTTATATTTTACTCAGTTTTCTTTTATATAAAGAAAAAAATTGATTTAATTATATAGTAAATAAAAAAATCTGATATGGACACATCATGACTTCCATGTACGATTATTAAATTAATACATATTTTTTTTTAAATAAAAAGTACATAACATTTTATTTCATTAACTTCTGATATTTTTTCATATTTATTTTATTGTTATTATTGAATTATTATTTGTTGTAGATTTTTTTACAATCAGAGGTTATTAATTAATTATTAATAAATCAATATATTTAAATTAAAAAAAAGTTTAAAAAAAAAGGAAATTAAGTGTGATTCTAATCGATGTACCTAGTAAGATCCAAATATTTCATTAAATAAACTTTTATTCGGCTATAACTCTGGAACCAATGAAAATAAGTACCACTTATGATGTATCGTTAAAAAGCTCTCAATAAGAACTTATTACTGAAGTTAATAAAAAGTCCAAAATCAAAATTTTTTGGGATTCAGGGCTTTTTTGTAAATTTTTGGTTAAGTAGATTGTAATCAACCCACCGGGTTGGCCTAGTGGTTAACGCGTCTTCCCAAATCAGCTGATTTGGAAGTCGAGAGTTACAGTGTTCATGTCCTAGTAAAGCAAGTTATTCCATATGAACATGGATTTGAATACTAGATCGTGGATACCGGTGTTCTTTGGTGGTTGGGTTTTAATTAACCACACATCTCAGGAATGGTCGAACTGAGATTGTACAAGACTACACTTCATTTACACTCATACATATCCTCATTCATCCTCTGAAGAATTATCTAAACGGTAGTTACCGGAGGCTAAACAGGAAAAAGACAGGTATATAAATAGTAGGTGTATAAAAACACGCGCGTATTCGAATGCAACGTGTCAAAATTTCAAACCAATTTGTGAAGAACTTTCGGAGAGTTAAGATTTTGAACAAACGAACATTTACATTTTTATTTATATAGGTTATTTGATATTTACCCAGATTATATTATTTTGTTTAAAAATTTCCTCTGAATTCCTTCACTGCTCCTTTTATGTATAATTTGGATAAAATAAAAGCAAGGATAGATAAAGATTTTCTTGATAATAATGATAAGATTTCGATACTTCTTTCTAATACGTCCACACAATGCCAGACCCTTTTTACGTTTCATAAAACAAATTTTCTTTAAAATAAAAGTAGTTCGATTTTCTCTTTAAAGAAATATTAAGAAATTTAAAAATAAAAATATATAATTAAAGTAATTTTGTTTGTTTGTAAAAATAAATGCAAATGTAAAAAAAAAAAAACAGGAAAAAAGAAAAAAAAGAAAGTCGATTGTAATCAAAAAGGGAGGTGCAAAAAAATTGTTTTAATTATACAATAAATAAAAAAATCTGATGCGGATACCACATGATTTTCTTGTACGCCTATTAAATTATATATACACATTTTTTTTTTTTTAAAGTACATAAAACTTTATTTCATTAATAACTTCTGATATTTTTTTCATTTTTTTTAATGTTATTATTTATTGTAATTTTTTTTTAAATCAGAGGTTAACAATTATTAATAAATCAATATATTTAAAATAAAATAAATTAAAAAAAAAAAAAATAAGGAAATGATATCTGATTCGAATCGATTTACATGTATATTTAGATTAAATTAATATTTTATTTGGCTATACCTCTGGACTCAATAAAAAAAAAATACCACATATGAATCCTTAAAAAGCTCTCAATAAGGACTTTATTACTGCATTTAAGAAAAAGTCCAAAATCAAAATTGTTTGGATTTTGGGCTTTTTTGGACATTTTTGGTCATGTCGATTGCAATCAAAAGGGGAGGTGCAAAGCTAGATGTTACGAAGGTCCTAAATCCAAAATTTCAACATCCTACGGCTAATCGTTTTTGAGTTATACGAGATACATACGTACGTACAGACGTCACGCTGAAACTAGTAAAAATTGATTAAGGGATGGACAAAATGGATATTTCCGTTGAAATTTGAAAACCGTAATTTTTCGCGATCACAATACTTCCTTTACTTCTTACATGGAAATAAAAAATATATATATTGTTTTTTAATCAAATTGGTATTAAAAATTAATGCAGTTTGATTAGTATATTTTTATTTTGGTATTTAAGAATCGTCTCTGCAAAAAAAAAAAAAACAGTTGGAAATAAGGAAACAATTTTCATCAGAGTGACCTTAAAATTAAATCTTTGATGTTAGTAGTTTTCGGATTCTATTTTTAATCCCTTATTACACCCAAACCATAGGACCCAGGGTGGAACTACTAATCAAAAATGGGTAAAAACACATAACATCTCCCACCACTTAGAACCAACCATATTCAAGCGACATCAATTGAATTAAACAGACTGGCTTGGACCGCTTAGACTCTTGGCAATCAACTGTCCCCCTCGCCAAGATATCACAGACAAAATATACTTCATCTCACTGGTTAGCCGCTTTATTTCCGAGAGTGACTGGAATGCGAAGCACGTATTTTGGGCCTCTAGACTAACTACCCGTGATAAAGTACTAAAAGAGTGTATTATAAGGTTACGACTCAATGCTATGTCTGGCTTAGCACCAACCGACTGATCAACGGACATATTCAAAGCTTCCTCTTTGAAATCCACCTCATGGATTTTTTTATTAGCTTGGAAGTTACCTCTCTCTACACTGATGTTAGCTGAGGAGAGACTCAAGAAGGTTCAAACGATAATATTTGAACTATCATTGGCATCTCCACTTAAAATCTTTTCTTATTGTGCAGTTATACTGTAAGAAGAACATGTATACAAATTTTCATCAATTTATCTTCAGTAGTGTTAGCTTGGCGTTGGTTATACTAATCATTCATGATATGTTGTCTTCAATTTCAAAAGACTTTTATTGTAAGTATTTCTACTGAAAAATATCTTGGGAGAGGCTCACTGTAAGAAACGAGCATCAGAATTTAGCGGCTCGAATGAGAAGTGCAGAACGGATTATTTATTATTTACACGTTTTAATAAATAATTTTTTATTTTTATATAACATTAACGAATAGCCGTAATCTGTTAGATCGAGAGAGTACCTGATGCATGTAAAAGTTAGCCTTCAACCTACTACTAACAAATACCCTGTTTGAATTTTGAAAATCTGTTGATATTTGCAGAGATATAATAACGCCCAATTGCATCTCCCAGAACAGCGCCCCAGGGACACGCCGTTTGTTAACAGTTGATGGTGATGATCGGTCTAGCCTCCCACGAGCTGCTCGCATACCTCACCACTCTAGCCTCACACGTAGTCCCCACGAGAAACCCATTATTGTTAAACGGAAATATTTTTAAATTTATTTAACTTAAATATAATTTTATTATTTTTGTAATATTATTCATTCGATTGATTCGAATCATTCAGTTCAAATCCAGGTCACACAGTGATAGAGACTCACAGTTCACAGTTCATTAATTCAATTCATTAAAGTTTGTGCTTCAACCGGCAAATCTTTATTTTTTCTAGATGAAATTTATCTAAAGTTTTCTCAGTTATGCCAAGAAACATGGATAAAAATTTGGTTGCAATTGATCGAGTAGTTTTTTGTCCCGAACAAACAAACCCTCTCCTATTTATATAATAGTATATATATATATATATATATATATATATATAAACAGTACACGTATTACACAATCTGATATTACTAACTACTCCATATATATCTGATGTTACTTGAAGATTAACTCTTGATGTATTCCGAAGGCTTACCTAGAAGATATGCATATTAACTTAATCTGGATGCCTTAACATATGGCCTACCTAGATTAGTTTATCTTACATAAATTTCAATTCTCTCCCATTTATCTTAAAATATATTCATTTTTTCATAAATTTTTAACAGCCTCTTGTAATAACATTTATTTCAAAGATCCGTATTATTTTATTGTTTATTTTATAAATTTTGATATTTTAGGTAGTAAAATTACAAAGGATGTACGAAATAAGGTAGAATTCGGAAACAGATTAGCATAAAAAACTTGTGGTCTCATGGAAAAAAAAAGTCTATTGAATAAATTTAAGGTTAATTAAAAAGAAATTCGTGAAAAGCTTTTATTTAACTCGCTTTAGAAATAATCAAATCTTGCAACTGCTATATATTTTGATATATCGTATGGAAATCAATGAAATTTGGTACACGTATGTAACTTCAATGACAATACAGCACTACGGTGTCGGAATTTGATATTACCCACCCCCACGCCCCCACGCTTTACCCCTACGCCAAATTCATGCATTTGGTTGAAAATTTTCATTTCTCATGAACTATGAAAATGATTGAAATTTGGTACACGTATGTAACTTCAATGTGTAAAAATATATTTTTTCATTTTTTTTAGTCTTAAAAAAAATACAAAAAAACAAAAAAGTTACAAAAATATATATTTGATTACATATAAAAGATTATTTTTTACAAAAGCTTTTATTTAACTAATATTAATATTACCATTAATAAAAAACTGAAACAAATTAGAAAAACCCTCTAAAAAGTAAAAAATAAGAATTAAATCAAATTCAGAATTTAAAACAAAAAAATAATATATTAACAAATATAAAAATGCAATGAAAAGTAAAAAATAAATTATATAAATACCTAATAAATAACCAATAAATAAATGTAATAATTATTAAATTTTAAAATTAAAAGTAATGAAAATATTTAGTTTTTCAAAGCTTTTTTAAAAATATTTTTTTATATTTAATCAAATATATTTTTGTAATTTTTTTTTTATAAAATTTTAAAAAATTTTTTAAAAAAAATACAAAAAAAAAAATTTTTTTTTTGTATTTTTTTTTTATATTTAAATGTGTGTATTGTGTGCGCGTGCACGTTTATTTCTCTATCTTCTTCCTCCCCATGCTCTCTCTCTCTCTCTCGCTATGCGTGTGCGTGCGTGCACGTCCGCGTGTGTGTAAAAATAATAATTTATGGTAATAAGATGAAGACAAAAGAAAAAAATTATGCATTCAAAATTAATTTTTAAAGAAGGGTGTTTAAAATTCGATGGATTATACATACAGGCTGATATTAATGTACAGAAACGATTTAATGTTTCAAAACTGAGAGATTCTTGGAGGTAAAAATAAATTCGGATCTACATAATTAGGAAATTACTATTTATGGTGTACTTGAATTTTTTGTCCGCCATAATGAAATAATTATTTTTTTTGCGAATAGAAAGAAACATGTGATACCAACGATGAGTGGACGGGAACTCCTGAGGCCATTCAAACGGTTAGAGGCGATAGCACTCTTTCCAGGGCTGATTTACACAGAAATGCGGTTCTTGCTTTGAGAGGAAAGGGTAAAAGAATAAAAATAAAAAACGATGATAATGTAGAACTTTATTAGAAAAACGATGCTGGATCTGATTCTCGATAAATACCTTCGTTTTTAGTACTAAGCAATCAAATTTGAAAAAAAATTAAGATGGTGGTATTAATAAAACAAGGTTAAACGCCTCAAAGTACCTTTTTTTTATTTCGTTTTACCTTCAGAATTACAACAAATAACAAAAGAAGTTATTGTCTTGCTAGACGATATTTATTATTCGTTTTAATGTAAAATTATTAAACAGTTTCTATTAATATTAAAATAACGTTGTTATTTTAGTACATAAGAATGTTATTTTTAATTTTTACTGTTATTTTTATCTGTTTACAGAAACATGGGTCACGTATGAAATGTTCTGCATGTAAAATAGTTGCTCATGCATCATGTATTGGTGCATTGATGGAACGTGTTAAATTCACATGTAAACCAACCTTTAGAGATGTCGGTGTTAGACAGTATAGAGAACAAACGAGCATACATCACCATTGGGTTCATCGGAGATCGCAAAAAGGAAAATGTAAACAATGTGGCAAGGTAACTACCCTGTATTATTTAATACCATACTCATCAAATTTTATAAGTATTGTATGTATAGGGCATCAGAATTCAGCACATCAGAATAATGACTCTCCTTATTAAATAAAAAAAAGAAGTTTTAATTGCCTTACCAATTTAAAACATTTTTACTTTAATTTTTAATAAAATCTTCTTTTTTTATAAGTCTCAATATATCTCTGCACGTGTAATAACTACCGTACATTTGCAATTAGCGTTATACAAAGCGTCCCATATAAAACGCAACCCAACCTTATATTGGTAGGTATTGAAATAATAAAAAAAGCATGTATAAATGTAAATGTAATTTTTATTATTACCATCCATTACCTTCCATTTAGAGTAAATGTTGGAAGTGGCCGCCACCTTCTTGAATACAAGCTTCAATTCTTTTTACAGCGTTTCTTGCAACTTTTTTCTTTCAACTTTTTTGTGGCTGGATATTTAATACAGCTTGTTCAATATTGACTTTCAATCGTTCAAGTGTTCGTGGTTTGTTGCTGTAGGCTTTTTCTTTGAGGTAACCCCGTAGAAAAAAATCCACCGCAGTCAAATCTGGAGATCTAGGTGGCCACAAGCATCGACCGATAACACGATTATCAAAGAATTCCTCAACGAAATCAGAAGTTGAACCTGCGTAGTGCGATGTCGCACCGTCATGTTGTAGCCGGCAGTGTCTGTCTTCCTCTTCCAAGAGTGCGATGAACTGAAATAAAATATCCTGATATCGTTCTGCATTAATGGTGTACTCGAAAAAAATAGGACCGATTATTTTCTTCCGCGATATCGCGCACCACACGCCTAACTTCTGCGGGTGTAATTGTTTTTCGTGATAAACGTGGGGATTTTCAGCGCTCCAAATTCTACTGTTTTGGCTGTTTACGTAGCCATCCAAATGAAACCGTGCTTCATCTGTGAAAAATTACGAATCCATAACATTTATTCCCTCGCCCAAAAATCGACGGAACCGTTGAAAATATTGTAGTCGTTTTTCTTTGTCGGTCTCAAAAAGTTGATGAACCGTTTGAATCCGATAAGGTCGTAATTGTAATTGTTTGGTCGCCCGATGAACGGTTGATTTAGACAAATTAATTTCAGCAGACACACGTCTGATCGATTTATTTGGCGAGGCGAGTAATCGGTCTTTGATTTCAGTGATTGTATCTATATTCAACATTGACGCAGATCTTTTGTGTTCCTTGTTATTAACATAACCGGTCTCTCTAAATTATGCATATAACCTTAATACTGATGTTTGTTAGGAGCTGGTCTATCTGGGTACTTATGGCGAAACAAATCTTGTACTGTAACCACTGATTTCGTACTGAAGTACGACTCAACAATGAAAACTCGTTCATCTAGCGAAAACACCATCTTGTCTCTAGCAATACACTGAACGTTATGATTGCATTGTTGTTACTATCGGTAGTGTTATACTGCGTCGCCGCGATGTTCAGATATTGGACGAGTCCATTTCAGTAACCAGTAAGGGATTAAGCTTGACTTTTGAAATTTCATGGATGAGTGATTGATGGGTTGCGTTTTATATGGGACACCCTATATTTTAGAACGGTATTTTGTTGTACTGCCCAATTACAGATAACAAAAGGAAGTTATTTCATAATATTTATTTTTGTTCCTTATCAAATCCTTATAATTAATTTTTTTTTAAATTCTTGATTAAATCAGTTTCTCAGGTAACTAGATATGAAAAAAAAAACAAATTTCATTTTAAAACTACCACAAGTTTTATAAATAACGATTCAAACTTAAAATTAACGTAAATCTTTCCTATTCGGGAAGTAAAAATTAATTAACCCTAATTGATACAAAAGATGATAAAATTAAAAGAATAAGCTATTAAAATTTTTAGGTATTTGTAATTAAAAAAATATACCAAACTAAAAACAACCAAATAAATAAATATCAAATTCGAGCAAAAAAAAATCGAGTACAAATTTGATTGTTGCACAGCACCTTTCACAAGTGTTACAAACAGAATAGCTATTGTGATTTTTTAAATTTTGTAATCCGGCAGCTGATTTCTGCAGGTTTTTTTTTTTTAATGAAATTCGATTTAAATGAATGATTATTTATTACGTTACTGCCGGATTGTCTACAAAACATTAGCCACAATTACTTTTAATTAAATATATTGTAATTCATTTATTTTTACGATTTGTAACTACATTTTTTTTTAAAGTGAATTAAAAATCATTCGAAAGAAAATGATGTGAAAAATGTAAAAAAAAAAATTGGTTGCCAGCTCTCAGTCAGCGCAGCCTCCAAGTTGCCAGGTGTAAACAGGTGTTATTTTTAATTATTTACACTCATCGTATTTTTTCCAAAAAAATTACGTACTAAATTGAGTTTAATTTTTTCTTTACACGATAACACGTGGTTGCCTGTAAAAAATATGGCCACAAATAGTGGTTGTATTATTTGAACTAATTACTTTCTGTCTGGATAAGACTGAACGAGAGAGAAGGAATGCGCGCGCTGTTATGTTGTAAACAAGACGCAGCGCGACTATCTTGTACAGAAAAAATTAAAATCCAATTTTCTAAAGCACGATAATCATCGTGTTTTTTAAAAAAAAAAAACACGATGAGCGTAAATAATTAACAATTACATACCAGTTTACACCTGGCAACTTGGAGGTTTCGGTTGAATGAGAGCTTTTTTTTTTACATTCTTCACATATTTTTCTTTCAAATGACGTTTATTTCTCTTAAAAAAAGTATAGTTTCAATTCGTTAAAATAAATAAATTACAATATATTCAATTAAAAGTAATTGCGGCTAATTTTTGCTAGGCCACCCGGCAGAGACCATTTCACTCAAACCAGATGGCGCCTCGAGCATCGAAACGGATAGTCATTATGCCTACTGTCGTATCTATTATTTTGAACGATGCTTCGGTTTGGGTTCGGTTTAATCAACGTTGTTGATTAAAAAGAACCTTACCACGCTTCGGAGTGTGCACAGACGTTCGTTGCTGGGGATCATTGCCGCATATCGGACCACCTCATACAATGCTGCTTGCGTGCTAACGGGTATTCCCCCGTGGACATCAGAATAAATCTATTGGTAAAGGAACGGATGGACAGGCATGCCAGGATATCGTCTGCATTGGTACGGGATTCTACTATTAACGTCTGGCAAGATCGGTGGCTAGCCGGGTAAACGGCAGCCTGGACGAGAGTCTTAATACTGGACCTGCGATCGTGGTATTTGAGAAAACACGGTGACCTTGAATATTACACCACACAAATGTTCACAGGCTATGGAAATTTTGGCAGTTACCTTTATCGTATTGGGAGGCGTGATACCCCCCCAATTGTGTGTACTGCATGGAATGGACATGGTCGAACACACCCTGTTTCAGTATCCTGAATGGAAGGAACAAAAGACTCGTGCGGAGATTACGGGCTTGCGTCCCTGCTATCTTACGTCATCTCTGCTGCAGCTTGCTGGGATGCGTTCAGGCTCTTTTCTCGAACGGTGCTTCGAACCAAAGATGATGAGGAACGGAGGAGGGGTTTCTAGCGGGAGGTGTTAGACAACCTCAGCTGTGAGGGCCGGTATGCCCTGGTGTGTTGGCTCCGATAATCAGCTGGGGACTCCATGTACGAAGTGTGACGCTTTCTATTGAGACGACGATCATCTGAACCTGACGTCTTTTAGGGGGAAGTCAAGACGAAAGTCAAGGTGTGGGATCTCCTTGGGGACTCCTCATTTGAGTCATAAGGCACTCAAAAGATCAAGACTCGGCTCCTGGAGTGTGGATGAAGGTTACGTACGGCATTGCTGGATCTGAATTCTTCTCGCTGGGAATTAGAGACAGACATAAATTAAAAGATCCAACCGGCGGGCCGACCAGCCTTGCCGGATGTTCAACTGGTGGGCGAAAAGGTCCGTTTGAGTTAAAGGACACTCCCTTGACTACGTTATAGTTAACTGTGGGTCCGGCTCAGGAAGGGAGTATAGGAAAAGATAAGCAAAAACAAAAATCCGGACTAATGTATTAAATTATTATTAATCACTCATATAAATCGAGTTTCATTAAAAAAAAAAACAGATACCTGCAGAAATCAGATACCGGATCTTAGACTATAAGATGGTACTCGATAATAATTATACATAAGATGATAATATAAAGTTGAAGGCGGTAAAGTCGTGAAAATTGGTTAATTTTTCTTTGAAAACAAAATCATATGTTTCACTATTTAAAAATTAAATTTGGGTGAAGAGTTTTTTGGATGTGGAAGAAGGCGGGACAAAATTCTGTATGAAAATTCTAAAACTCAACATGAATGAAAAAGAACTGCATTCTCAGAGATGACTCCGGTCTATTTTCTCAATCGCTTTTCGATCAAATTCGATGCGAAATATTATTTCTTCGTCGTTATACTTATTTTTTGCGTTCATACGAGTTTTAATTTATTACTTTCTCTTCGTCTTTCTGTCTGGTAATGTTTTCAATCTCTATAATTCTACGATGCGATTGAAATTCGTAAATATTTACAAGTTACATGTTTTACGACTTATTGATGAATTCAAAAACCATAAAATCGTACAACAAAACACAATTTATAGAAAATTTAGTTTTATATACGTGAATAAAATATTTGTAAAACAACTTCTAAAATAAGAAAGGGAAATCCACTATTGTAGTTTTAGTAAAAGATTTTAAAATAAACTATTAGTTGTTTTTTTCTCTCGTAAAAGAACACATCGTTCATGAACGCTAAACATCACTGGTGAATAAAAGTCTACAAACATTCCCAGAATAAAGCCATTCACTGGAAATAATTTGACAAGACCAAAATCCTTCTCAAAAGTAAATAGATTAATTTGTCAATAAGCCCACTAAAACATCAACGTTTAGATTTTAGTAGAAATGTAACAATAATCTATTGTTTCTTTTAAAAGCTTTTGTAGATGTAAATCCAAATACCACGCGAGCGAAGCCATGGGGAATAACAAATTATTGTATATTTTTCTTTTGATAGCAGGTTTACTAAAATTACTACACATTCTGACAATTTTTTCACGTTTTTTAAAGGGTTAGATTTTTATCATTAGTTTTGAATTTTATTTAAAATAAATTTAACAGTGACGCCGGTTGATTTTTTTTTAATGCTATTTCTTTTATTTGAAATGCTCTGATGTAAAAATAAGCTTCTAATGTAAAATAAACAATGAAAATAATCTATTTGTAATGTTGTTCTGTACGTTTATATTTTTAAATTGAAAATAGTTTAGCTTGTTATTCTTAACGGGTATAAAATGAAGAATGAATATTCATAACAAAATTAAATTAATAAATGTACTTCTGGAATACTGTTGAAAAAAAACGTTTCATTCTGTTTAGTGGAGTTATGTCGTACTAAATTGTGAATTTTTGAGCTTAGTTCGTGTGTGTTATAACAAGTAACTAAGCTCTCTTAATATGAACATTGGATATATATTTTTGTTGAAAAAATTTATTATGAAAGACAGAATGAATGAATGCATAAAAAATGTTAAAGCTTTAATTTTATCTCGGCATTAAATTACTGAACAATTTACTGAATAATTTATCATCCCTTGTGTTCCGTGTTTACAAATGTTGCAGACTCCTGACCCACAATATAGGGTTTCTGTTAATTATAATTTTTATACTTTACATTCTATGTATTATAATACTCGTTAAATTATTCGGCGATTGAATATCAAGGCCGTTCTTCATCTCGCTTGTCTTATTAATTCTAATTGTTCTATTTTAATACTGCTTATTGTAAACTAAAATAAGCAAGAACAAAACAAAAGTAATGAAATGTAGTAGAAATAACAAAGATGGATCACTGAATGTGAAAATAGGAGTAGAAAAGATTATGGAGATAAAGAATTTTGTTATTTGGGAAGTAGAATTACTAAAGATAGACAAAGCAGGAGCGATATAAAATGCCGAATAGCACAAGCTAAACGAGCCTTCAGTAAGAAATATAATTTGTTTACATCAAAAATTAATTTAAATGTCAGGAAAAGATTTTCGAAAGTGTATGTTTGGAGTGTCGCTTTATATGGAAGTGAAACTTGGACGATCGGAGTATCTGAGAAGAAAAGATTAGAAGCTTTTGAAATGTGGTGCTATAGGAGAATGTTAAAAATCAGATGGGTGGATAAAGTGGCAAATGAAGAGGTATTGCGGCAAATAGATGAAGAAAGAAGCATTTGGAAAAATATAGTTAAAAGAAGAGACAGACTTATAGGCCACATATTAAGGCATCCTGGAATAGTCGCTTTGATATTGGAAGGACAGGTAGAAGGAAAAAATTGTGTAGGCAGGCCACGTTTAGAATATGTAAAACAAATTGTTAGGGATGTAGGATGTAGAGGGTATACTGAAATGAAACGACTAGCACTAGATAGGGAATCTTGGAGAGCTGCATCAAACCAGTCAAATGACTGAAGACAAAAAAAAAATTTTAAACTATCATCCCGTGTCCCGGTCTCACCCGCGCTCTATGTAAAGTGCTACAAAAATTGGAAATAAGGGTGTCCATAAAGTCTTTCCATGAATACAGAAATTTATTACAAAAAAACTATTACAGTTACATCTGTGCGGTTTGTGGCAAAAGAAGGAAAAAATTATCAAGATTTTTTTTACAATGTCAATAAACCTGTGCGCCTTTAATCGCTCGTAGAATGTCCAAACGATAATTAATTTCATGTCAACATTTCTTCGGTATTACTAGCAACAGCTTCAATTATTCTCCGTCTCAATTTGTCCAGATCAGGTACGGGTATCCTTAACATAGCCCCAGAGGAAAAAGTCTAAGGGAGTTATATCTGGTGTCCGTGGTGGCCAGGAAGTGGGATCGTCGCGCCCAATCCATCTGCCATGAAATGATTCATTCAGAAAATCTCTAACTAGTAATCCACAATGTATTGGTGCGCCATCTTGCTGGAAAATTACCCTAGGTTGCAAGTAATTTAATTGAGATATAGCAAAGTGTTGCAGCATATCCAGGTAAATGTTAGTTGTTATTGATTGGTCAATAAAAAAGAAGAGACCAATAAATCTGTTATGTACCAAACCTCACCTCGCACCACTTAAGGGGGAATCTCTGATATTTTTTCTGGTAAAGTACGAGTTTTCTGAGCCCTGTATTCTCACATTATGCTTTCCCTGAGTTGTAGAAAGTAGCCTCGTCTGAAAAACACACAGCTGCAGGTACTAATCTCGGTCGCAAAGGCAGCACGACGAGGACTGTCATCGGCTGTAGATGTTGTTGCGATATCTGAACTTCATACGCGTGCAACCTTAGTTTCTTGAGTAAAAGTTTGTGCACTGTTAACCGGAAATCCCTAGTTCACGAGATTCACGACTGGTAGATTTGAAACTGCTATATAGAAATGCTTGCTGCACAACCTTCGCTTCACTTCGCCCTGTTTGCAAAAGTTCGACTACACTTACACTTTCCTTAAATTTTGCATATCACGCAACAATACTGTTGATATCAGGTGCTGTTCGTCCGTATTCCTTTTAAAATTTCGCTATACAGTAATCGGTAATTTCGACTCGTTAATACAACACATACTGCGATTTCTCCTGGATTGACTCAATTTTATAAAAAAATTGATCACAATGCCTTCTTCTCTGCTTGCAACAAACCAATATAAAAAAGACTTGGTAATTTTTTCTTTCTTTTGCCACGTACCGGACAGCTGTAACTGTAATAATTTTTTTGTAATCGTGGAAATACTTGACTTTATGGACACCCTATAGTTTTTTAGTAATCACATGTGGACGTTTACTCTTAGAGTTATCGCATATTCACAATTTACCGGTTAAAATAAGATGTTTACATTAAATATATGTTTCCAGAATCAAATTTTTAATGAAATCTGGAGGGTATTAAAGTAGTTCAAGAAGTAATTTATCCCCAGCACAGTGAAGTTCAGGAGTATTATTACCCAATTTTTTGGTATTGCAATGGATACATATTTTAATCACATTACCTGTTTGAATATCTTTCAAATTCAGATAGTCAAAAGTTGATTTGAGACCTAACATCTTTTTGAAAGGTTGAACTCGATTTTGAGCTTAGCGTATATGTTCATCTTCAAGTCTTTGAGTACGCTGTGGCATAGATTCTTCGAGGGCAAGAAGATGTCCTCCGTTAAAGCCTTTGGACGCTCAGAACGGAGGGGGTGGTGTAGCGACCTGACACGTTACGAGGCGGGATCTTCTCCCCTCGGGGGGGAATTGAGATGTGGCATAGATTCACGTTTTCTACGATCATTTTAGTAGCCCTAGACGTTCTTCTTCCTATCTGTGACCTCGTCGACCTAAACGTTATGAAAACATTAATACCAAATTAAAAAGTTGATTCTATGTCGATCACGGGTATGGGGCTTAACCTTATGAAAATTCTTAGTTCAGCGTTATAAAAACTACAGAGTATTATTTTACTCGCGTGAGGATGAGTACTCACGGGTCGCCGCTACATTAAGAGATAACAGATAAAGTAAAATACATATTCATTTTTAAAGAAGTCAATATAAAAATTCAATATTCCTCAAAGCATCAAAACTTTGTGAAATATGTAAACAGTTGTCATTTCCTTTAATTTTATTATAAAACTGTTTTTTTTTTTTTTTTTTTTTTTTTTTTTTTTTTTTTTTTTCATGTACATTACGATAATAATAGAAATTGATATTTTATAAACAATGATATTGAATTTAGGATGGATTTGAAAACTAGATCGTGGATACCGATGTTCTTTGGTGGCTGGGTTTCAATTAACCACACATCTCAGGAATGGTCAGACTGAGACTGTGCAAGACTACACTTCATTTACATTCACACATAAATTCCTCTGGAGTAATACCTTACGGTGGTTCCGCAGGCTAAACAGAAAAATTGGTTAACTATATTACATAATGTACTGAACTAATTATAACGTGTGGGAGTTATATTTATAGAATTTTGACAAAAATTAACCCCAAAGAAACTATCTATCTCCCTCTGGAAATATTAATCCCAAATGATATTTACCAATGAATTGTCCCGTATACACAAATCTCTACACCAACGTTCATCATAATCGGTTAATCCAGTCAAAAATTATTAAGCTTCAAACACGTAGGGGTAATATTCGTACATCGTACGTTTAAATCCTAGTAAAAGTAGTTACTTTTATACGGATTTCATTACTAGATCGTGGATACCGGTGTTCTTTGGTGGCTGGGTTTCAATTAACGAATTAACGACACATCTCAGGAGTTGTCGATCTGAGACTGTACAAGAATACACATTATTTACATTTATACATATCATCCTCTGAAGTAATACCTTACGGTGGTTCCAGAGGCTAAAAAAAAATAGGTTAAAAAATATGAAATAAATAAAAAGAGAAATTTTTTGACATTCTGGGAAGAGGAGAATTTAGGAGTGAATTTTTTGGTATAACGCAAGATACGCATGTACTGAGCTAATTATAACGTGTGGGAGTTATATTTACAGAATTTTGAGAAAATTAACTTCAAAGAAACTACTCCCCTCTGGAAATATTAATCCCAAACTTTCACCAATGAATTGTCCCGTATACACAAATCTCTACACAACGTTCATCATAATCGGTTAATCCAGTCAAAAATTATTAAGCTTCAAACTCGTAGAGGTAATATTCGTACATCGTACGTTTAAATCCTAGTAAAGGCAGTTACTTTATACGGATTTGAATATTAGGTCGTGGATACCGCTGTTCTTTGGTGGCTGGGTTTCAATTAACGAATTAACGACACATCTCAGGAATGGTCAGCCTGAGACTGTACATGACTACAGTTCATTTACATTCATACATATCATCCTCATTCATCCTCTGATGTAACAGCTTACGGTGGTTCCGGAGGCTAAACAGAAAAAGAAAGAAAAGAAAGAACTTCTGACGAAATCGATATTAACATAGAAAATGATCGATATAGACAATGACATTAAATTTAGTAAAAGAAGTTGTAAGTTGTATTTATTTATAGTCTTTTATCTATGATTTATAAAATTGTGGTAATCATTTCGGGAGTCGTAAGAAGGCTACAGTTAAAATTCCATAATAATGGTTAAAAAGTGTTCGTGGTTATCGGGAACAAACGAAAAACTCTTTATAGTAGTACAGTGAGACATATTATGTCTCACTAGTGTACTAGTGAGACATAATTAGGTACTTACGTATTAACGCCACCGCAGCTACTGCTTTATTTAAAAACAAAGTAGTCAATCGGATTTCGGTGGAAAATGAACAGTCTATTTATTTTAATAAATGGTTATTTATATTTATTTATTTTATAAATATAATTTAACCAAACTTAACCTACGCTCGCTTCGCTCGCTAACCTTGACTAATTAACACCGTAATTTTTTGAGTATTTATTTAATAAATTCAGTAATTATTGCAATTATTTATTATTTAAAATATCGAAACATTCCTGTTAATTAGTCAAGGTTAGCGAGCGAAGCGAGTGTAGGTTAAGTTTGGTTATATATTTATAAAATAAATAACATATATAACAATGTATTAAAATTAATAAAGAGACTGTTTTGAATCTATGTTAAACTCATTTTCATTTAAACTCATTCGGCCCATTTTCCAACGAAATCCGATTGACTACTTTGCTTTTAAATAAAGCTGTAGATGCGGTGGCGTTAATACGTAAGTACCCATAATTTTATCTCACTAGTATAGTGAGACATAATTATCAAAATATTTGTTTTTAATTTATATTTTACGTTCCAAAAATTTGATCCTGTAAATAATTAAATAATATTTAAATTCGTATGTAAAAAAAAAAAAGAAATAAAATGGATTTTTTTAACATAATGAATATCTACAATTTAATTTCGTTATATTATTACAACTGTTATAAATTAAAATTCTCTTTTAATATCATTGTTTTTGTTAATATTATTAATTTTGACATGTATGCCTTATTTCGTTGTCAAAATCAGTAATGAATACAAAATTTGAAATTATTTATTACAATATTTTAAGTATTTTGTTATTTATAATTTAAACAGACGTTTGTTTATATTTTGATAAATTGTTCATTATTATAGCGGCATGACATAAATGGATGTATTTTCACTCGGTCAAAATTTCAGGTTTATTTTTGATGCTTCATATTACTCGCTTTTTACAATACTGTTATAACAGAAATTTCTATAAAACTATCAGAATGTTTAGCGTCAGTCTATATAAAAAAAAATTGATCTGGACATCATGTAACTTCCTTGTACACCTATTAAATTACATATACACATTTTTTAAAATGAAAAGTTCATAAAATTGTATTACATTAATAACTTCTGATATTTTTTTAACTGTTAATATTGAATTGTTATTTATCGAAAAGATTTTTATACAATCGGAGGTTAATAAATTATTAATAAATCAATATATATAAATTTAAAAAAAACGTTTAAAAAAAGGAGACGAAGTCTGATTAGAACCGATGTGCCTTCCCCTAGATCCAAATATTTCATTAATTAAAACTTTACTTGGTTATAACTCTGGAACCAATGAAAATAAGTACCACTTATGATAATATCATTGAAAAGCTCCCAATTGAAAGCTTATTAAGAAAAAGTCCAAAATCACAATTTTTTTTTGTATCTTGGGCGTTTTTGGACACTTTTGATCTAGTCGATTGTAATCAAAAGGGGAGATACACAACTAGATGTTATAACAGTCTTAAATTCAAAATTTTAACATCCTACGGCTAATCGTATTAGAGTAATGCGAGTTTTAGAGATGGATTCAGGGATAATCAAAATGGATATTTCCGTTGAAATTTGAAAACCGAAATTGTTCGCGATCACAGTACTTCCTTTACTTCGTACAAGGAGGGAAGGCGTGGCTTCCCTCCGCTGTTGGCGATCCTGATCGTGACTTGGTAATGCCACGCGAGACACTTAGATGGGACCGGGTGGTGATGTGGGGTTTTTCCCTGGCTCCTGCGCGGACCGGAATGAGGTTAAGTTCCCCTTGTTAGGTGACCTATACTGGTCGACTTATTTGGGTGTCGGTCTGAATTTCTATGTTGCGCAAGACATAATTTTGATTGGTATGTGTGTAGCGATGAATTAACTTTAAACTCGTTCGTTTTCTGAGGCATTCACGAACGATGCTGTCAAATCTGGACTAGGCGCGGGGTTCGCCCTTCCGCGGTTTTGTTCAGTTAGTTTGAGGGAATCACGTTAGGTTGGATGTGAAGATGTCCGTTTGAGGCCCACATGAAGGCGAAATTTGATTTGTATTTTACTGATGCAAATGTCTGCCGAGGTATTTACATCGGTGGCATCCTGACCCAGGCCTGGCTGACGACTGTAAGATATAATCAGTTACACGGTGAAAAGACGACCTTCGGTAAAGCCCTTCAGGGCTTGGAACGTAGGGGGTGGTGTGACTACCAGTAACGTCACAAGGTGGGTGTCTTCCTCCTACGGGATTTGGATGGTAGGCATCTGAGAACAGATTTTTCATCCTCCTGTGGAAAGAAAAAAAAGTTTATGCTCTAATTCATTTCGTTTTTTTTTTTGTACAAACAATTTTATTTCCTTCAACTACTTTTACTTTTGTTTTCTTTAATCTTGTTTTTTTAATACAAACGGCTTTTTACGTTTATACATTATTAGTTATTTGAATGTTTTATTATAATCTTTGTTTTTCTTTAATGTTTTTCTTTTCTGTACTTCGTTAAACATTTTAAAACAAAGTGAAAAAATATTTACTACCTCGGTTGCTTTTAAGGCAGTCATGGTTTGTTTAAAAAGCTTTTTATATCATGTACAATTTTCATTGTCCTAATGATTTAATCATGACCGCCTTTATATGACTCATTTTTTAAATCAGTTATTCGGGTATGGTTTTTTTACGTGAAAGTTTTATTTTTAATTCAAAATAAATGTGTGTTGAATTATTTCTTTTATTTATTTATTTTTTAAATGACGGGCATCGACTCATTTTACCTTATGAGAAAGGAAATTTGTATCGTATCAAAAATGCCATGCCTGACCGGGATCCATGATGCTAATTGCATATAAAATTTCCTTAAAAACAGCGTTTACAACAAATAATAAAATACGTAAATAATGAAGACCCTTCTATTACATTGACTCATGATAATAATTATCAGAAAAACAAGGAGTGTATAGTCTTAATTGCGAAAATTGTGACTTAAAATATATAGTTCATTCATCAAATCGTTCATTCATCATTAGAATTAAACAACATATTAATTCTATTATTACAAATAATAAAGAAAAATCTAATTTCGACTAACTCATTTTAGAAACTGGACGTAATTTTTTTTTTTTTTGTCTTCAGTCATTTGACTGGTTTGATGCAGCTCTCCAAGATTCCCTATCTAGTGCTAGTCGTTTCATTTCAGTATACCCTCTACATCCTACATCCCCAACAATTTGTTTTACATACTCCAAACGTGGCCTGCCTACACAATTTTTCCCTTCTACCTGTCCTTCCAATATTAAAGCGACTATTCCAAGATGCCTTAGTATGTGGCCTATAAGTCTGTCTCTTCTTTTAACTATATTTTTCCAAGTGCTACTTTCTTCATCTATTTGCCGCAATACCTCTTCATTTGTCACTTTATCCACCCATCTGATTTTTAACATTCTCCTATAGCACCACATTTCAAAAGCTTCTAATCTTTTCTTCTCAGATACTCCGATCGTCTAAGTTTCACTTCCATATAAAGCGACACTCCAAACATACACTTTCAAAAATCTTTTCCTGACATTTAAATTCATTTTTGATGTAAACAAATTATATTTCTTACTGAAGGCTCGTTTAGCTTGTGCTATTCGGCATTTTATATCGCTCCTGCTTCGTCCATCTTTAGTAATTTTACTTCCCAAATAACAAAATTCTTCTACCTCCATAATCTTTTCTCCTCCTATTTTCACATTCAGTGGTCCATCTTTGTTATTTCTACTACATTTCATTACTTTTGTTTTGTTCTTGTTTATTTTCATGCGATAGTTTTTGCGTAGGACTTCATCTATGCCGTTCATTGTTTCTTCTAAATCCTTCTTACTCTCGGCTAGAATCACTATATCATCAGCAAATCGTAGCATCTTTATCTTTTCACCTTGTACTGTTACTCCGAATCTAAATTGTTTTTTAACATCATTAACTGCTAGTTCCATGTAAAGATTAAAAAGTAACGGCGATAGGGAACATCCTTGTCGGACTCCCTTTCTTATTAGGGCTTCTTTCTTATGTTCTTCAATTGTTATTGTTGCTGTTTGGTTCCTGTACATGTTAGCAATTGTTCTTCTATCTCTGTATTTGAACCCTAATTTTTTTTAAATGCTGAACATTTTATTCCAGTCTACGTTAACGAAAGCCTTTTCTAGGTCTATAAACGCCAAGTATGTTGGTTTGTTTTTCTTTAATCTTCCTTCTACTATTAATCTGAGGCCTAAAATTGCTTCCCTTGTCCCTATACTTTTCCTTAAACCAAATTGGTCTTCTCCTAACACTTCTTCCACTCTCCTCTCAATTCTTCTGTATAAAATTCTAGTTAAGATTTTTGATGCATGACTAGTTAAACTAATTGTTCTGTATTCTTCACATTTATCTGCCCCTGGACGTAATTATAACCAACGAATATATTAAAATACATCTCGTCAAACCGAGAATTCTAAATTCTATTCGGAAGTAACGAAACGCCTGATGTGTCACAATCTTCGAATCCGGTCCGAGTACCGGGATCCGGGCAGTTGGACTTTCTTGTACGACAATGTCCCGGTACATATGACAACAGTTTTACCACGTTATTACGCCGCTAATCAAATCACCGTCTTATCCCAACTGCCCTGTACACCCTACTTGGCTCCAGCAGACTATTTTCTGTTCCCGAAACTGAGATTGAAGGTGAAAGGTCCCTTTTTCTACGATATTCTGGCCATCCAAAAGGTTTGCACCGAGCAGTTGAAGGCGATCCCACAAAGTGATTTCTCCAGAGCGTTTAACGGGATCTACCGGTGCTGCAACGGGTGTATAACTAGACAAGGGTTCTATATAGAACTCTGATGTGAGTAAATTCGTTTATCTTTACATCTGTATTTTTATTTAATTTAGTTCGGGAACTGATAAGACATACTGTTTAGGTAATACTTGCCGGCCTCCGTGGTAGCGTCTCGGCCTTTCATCCAGATGTCCCGGGTTCAAATCCCAGTCAGGCATGGGATTTTCACACGCCCAAATCATCCATCTCATCCTGTGATGCAATACCTAACAGTGGTCTCGTAGGAGGTTAAACAAAACAAAAAAAAAAATAATAATACTTAATTTTTATTTTTTCAATTTAACTCATTGGTATTATCATTCTGTTTGCTTATTAATTTTAAAAATAATAAAATAACTGGTTTTCTTTTTTTTTTATAATAATCTAACTAAAGTAATTATAATCAATGAATCTTTGACATTTTCCAAACTTCATTACCATATATTATAGTCATTTCATAACGTTATATACATTAACGTTTTAATAATTTCAATTTTATTGCATTATAAATTAAATGGTACTTATAATATTCGTAGTATTTTATGTTTCTATGTGTGTGTCTTTATATATATATATATATATATATATATATATATATATATATATATATATATATATACATATATATATATGCGCGCACCCACACACCAAGAAATACACATACTTTTTTTCCGTTTTTTCATTATTATATATATATATATATATATATATATATATATATGACGTAAACAGCAGCGAATGGTAGCAATGGTAAAATAATGGGAAAATAATGACCAGTGATTTAATATTAGAGAATATATGTGTGGTATATTATGGAAATTTTTCATCTACCTTTTGCTGAATGTTACATACATTTACTATATATATATATATATATATATATATGTATATTATTTTTATTCTATATATTTATTTAAATAATATTGTTTTTCCTTTATATTCTATATTTCTCTTATGTCTTCTGTCGCTTACGCTTAATTTACTGTCCTTTATCCATTTTAAACATATTCTATTTTTATTTAATATATTTATTGTTATGTAATACGAATGCCATTTATAAATGCGTTTTTATATCTCTATTTCATATGTAATGTGATGTTTTTATTTATGAATTTGTTTTTTAACCGATATTCATCTATATTGTATGTAATATAATAAATTGCTAAGCTATTGGAAATTTATTTCTGTTTTTACATTACAGCTAGTTCTAACGATTTTTAAATTATTAGATTTATTTTCATATTTATATTACGAAAGTCGTTTAATAATTAAAGAGATAAATGATACTAGCAAATGATTATTTAATCGAATAAATTTAAACAATCTGACGTACAAATTGGCATGCTTGTCATAAAAAAAAATCTGCCAATTTGAAAATAATTTCTATTGTTATAATCAAATTTTTGTTAATTCAAAAATCTCGGCACCGTTTGAAACGTTTACTTTGATGAAAAAAGGTGTTGAAAATAAAATTTTTATTTAAAGATTAACTGAAATTCATTTATGATTGCAAATACAGTATCGTAAGTAGTATATTAACTGTATACATTTTTAAAAGCGGATCGAACCGTTTAAATCGGGCAGTACATCATCGATTTTCTTCAACGTAGCGGAATACCGATGGATCTTTCAATTGACGCTTTGCAAAGTCGAATTAATGATCTTATTCTGAAGGACTGACGCATAATAAGTTGCTGAAATTGTAAATATCGGCATTATCGGTCCCATTATACAGAGTGTCCCACGAAGAAACAGAGAAATTTTCAGGACATATTTTACTGGTGAAAATAATGCTTTGTTTTCGAGCTACGGCTAGCGAAAGATTTCGCCCCGGATTTTATTTCTTCATATAAAAAGAGGCCCTACTGTAATTTTTAATACTTAAAGAGTAAAATTAGTGGTTTCTTATATAGTGACTAGGGTCCGCTCGATAGTTTTGATTGGCCGGAGGTAGGCATGCTTAACACCGAGCCCCGGTTAGAGTAGTTCAGGTATTAATGGGAGTCATGCTCGGGAGCGCGTTTTCACTTTCCCGAAAATGATTTAACTTTAGCATGGCGATTTGTTTTGAATTGGAGTTCACTTATAAAGTGATGAAATCACTTTAAAGTGATGAAATTGGAGTTCACACTTATAAAGGGACAAATAAGTAAATGTTGGTTGCGATCAACCTAATTGTAAATCCATGTGGTCCTCAAAGCTGGAGCTGAAGTGGGAGACTAGAGGTTATACTCGGCTTCCGAACGGACCTGACCTGAAGTCCTATAGGTTATTTATTCTCGCTGGTAGCACTCCAATCACTAAATTAATTGATATACTGTCGTGGAATGAAAGTTACTGAAAATCGTTTGTAAAGTGGGTACATACGGTTTAGGTAGTGGCAATAGTAATAGAGATAGGGGCGTGGGGTCTTTGATCATCCGCGGGTAGGCTGTTAGTTTAGCAGTTCTTGAGGGCTTCGTGGTACAGTTAGGTTCTGATGTCTTCTTTGAAGACAAACTTGACTAGGGCGGAATTTACCGATGTGGATGTTTCTTGGAACATCTGCATCGGTGGCATCTCACGAGGTCGGACTGATGACTGTGGAACGTGATTAGTTTGAGGGCAAGAAGGTGTCCTTCGATTGAGCCACTCATGGCTAGGAACGAGGAGTGGTGTAGCAACCAGACATGCTACGAAGCGGGTGTTCTTCTCCCTCAGGGGGTATTGAGATGGTTTCTTATATAATTTTAACTTGGAAATAGAATAAAATAGCTCCCAGAACTGTAATTCCAGCAATTTTTTTAGATACCCGACGTAAAACACATAATTCCGTGTCGAGAAAAAGTTTTGTTTTATGTTTGTAGTACAATAAGTTTGTTAAGTTACTAATAAATGAGGATATTGAGTAAAAAAGTTGTAGTGCTGAGAAGATTAATTGTACATGTAGCCAATAAAAAGTAAATAAAAAATGTTAAAAACCGGTTTTTTATTGACGAAGAACAAATGAAAAATACACAGTAAATCGTATTATTTTTTTCTGCACCTAATAAACATTCTTTTTTAAAGAAATACAAAATTTATAAAACAATATTTTAGCTGTGTATATTCAATAATTTATACAGGTAAAACGAAATAATTACTTTAAAAGAACTAAATTAAAATTTATGTTACTTTAGAAATATTTAAAAATGTTTTATTGTATATACGATGGCAATACTAACAGCTGGTCAACAGTAAAAATTCTGAACTTCGTTTGAATCTGTTGTCATAATTTATCATACAGATAAATTTAGTGTATTGTTATATCGCAGTGTAAAAATGTTGTTTTAATTTGTTAACGAAGAAAATGCCATTATAATTTTTGTTTATGGATTTTGTAACGGAAATTCTGAACCTGCTTGACGTAAATATCAGGAGAGTTTTTCTGGAAGGCGGATTTTAAATATGAATATTTTTTCTTCGGTGTATCAGCATTTACGAACGAAAAGATTATTTCCATCGTGTTCATTTTCTGTTGAACGTCAAGCAAATCATCATGTGTTCAGCATATTCAGCGTTGCTTAGGCACTAGAACACGTCAAATTTCATGTCGCACAGGTTTATCAAAAAACAAATTGTGGTCCATCCTACGGAAAGAAAAATTCTTTATCCTTTACGCCTGAAAAAGGTTCAAAATTTGCGGCCAACAGATTACCCTCACCGGTTAAATTTCTATCATTGGGTTCTAGACATCACCGATAAGGTAAATGCAATTTTATTTACTGATGAAGTCGCTTTACGAGAAACGGAGTCTTCAACACTAGAAATAATGATTTATAGAACGAAGACAATCCACATGGTACTGCCGAAACTAGTTTCCAAAATAGATTTCACATTTACGTTTGGTGTGACATTATTAATGACAAAATTCTGGAATCATTTATTTTCAATGAAAACCTTACGGAAGATGCATACGTTTATTACTTGAGAAATAATTTGTCGGCTGTTTTGAAGGATGTACCTTTACAAACTTGATTGTTTCCAACACGATGGTGCAACGCCAATTCTTTACTAGCTAAAAATCACTTTCATGATAATTTCTTTAAGTGGACCACTCGATAAAGGTTGGTTTCATACTTGTGCGAATTTTTATAGCGTAATAGGCATAAAAATGAAGATTTGTTTAATATTATCTTAAAACATATTAGTTTATTCTATCCAGTGAAATGAATTTTTTTTTTTTTTTTTTTTTTTTTTTTTTTTTGTTTGACGTACATATTTATATTTCGGTTTAGTAAGTAGGGTGTTTATTATGTTTAAACCAAACATGTTTGGGATTCGGAGGTCCCGGGTTCGAATCCCGGTCAGGCATGGCATTTTTCACACACGCTACAAATCATTCATCTCATCCTCTGTACAGTGATGCTTAACTGCGGCCCCGGAGGTTAAAAAAAAAAAAAAAAAAAAAAAAAAAACCCACTGGGTTAGTCTTGTAGTGAACGCGTCTTTACAAATCAGCTGATTTCGAAGTTGTGCGTTCTAAGTTTCAAATCCTAGTAAAGGCAGTTACTTTCATACTGATTTAAATACTAGATCGTGAATACTGGTATTCTTTGGTGGTTGGGTCTCAATTAATCATACATCTCAGGAATGGTCGACCTGAAACTGTATAAGACTACACTTCATTAACACTCATACATATCATCTTCATTCAGCCTCTGAAGTAATCCTGACGTGGTTCCGGTGACTACAGAAAAATAAAAAATGTTTGGTTTGGTTATGCTGATATACGTACGATTTGTCAGTACACGGATTACATATAATCTAATCAAACAATCTACGCTCACTTGGGTCGCTAATCTTGACTAATTAATAGTAATATTTTGATTGATTAAATAATAAATTTAGTAATTACTGCTTATAATCGAGTTGGTTTTTATTACGTAAAATATATTACTATGAAGAACGTTTAAAATGATTGGTATAAAACAGCACGTTAGTGTTTTTTTCTAAGTTTTATTCATCAATTAATATAAAATATACTATATACCTTTTCAGATCATGTAGCCTTGGAAGTGGTTATGTACGGCGTCAGTTTTAAAACGCTGTTACAAAATCATTTTATATGGCATCTAAGCCGGTTATTTTTTTTTATATTCACAAATGAATCAGTTTTATTATACAATTTGAAGGACGTTTATACGACGTAAAATGATTTATTTAGATTAGAAAGAATATGACCATTTTTTTCTCAGAAATGTGCTTGTGTGTGTGTGTGTGTGTGTGTGTGTGTGTGTGTGTGTGTGTGTGTGTGTGTGTGTGTGTGTGTGTGTGTGTGTGTGTGTGTGTGTGTGCGTGTGTGTGTGTGTGTGAGACTTGTGTATTATAATTGCTATGAGGATTACGGATTTATTTATTATTTAGAAAAATAGCTTATCTTACTAGCAACATATCGATGTATTGAAACACATAATAAATTATGATATACGGCAAACAAAAAAAAAAGAAGGAATTTTTTGTCAATCTGAATAGCCTTTTGAGTGGTGGGGATTTTTATAAAACATAGTTTTCTGAATCTACTTTCACTTATACTAACATATGTTACTAATCTGTGATTTATGACACGGGTTTTTCATCATATTTAGCCAAATTTTCAACCGATTTGCTTGAAAGTATTATTTTTAAAATCAGCAAACTATGTTTCATAAACACAAAGCAAAAAAACAATTTCGCTAATAAAAAACGCGGTAGAAATGCGCAAATAAAATGCTGCAATTAAATTATCGTAATTTTTGTACTGTTTCGATTTTTTTGTTGTTACAGGCATAAAAAATATCCAATCGTAACGGTTTTTTTTTGTCAGAATCTGTTAAATCTCTTTAATATACTGTAATTTTTTGAATTTTTTTCACAAGAGGGAGTATAAGACTATGAAGGGAGGTAATCAGATAACAACATATTTTCGCGGAGTGCTAATCAACCGCGGATCATTGTGATGGGAAAAGGTTAAGTAAATTTAATTTGAAAAAATGCGAAAAAAGAGGGGAGCGTAAAACGTATAAATACTATTTTCTGACTTGAAAATTTTACTACACTTCGCCAAGGCTCGAGTCGTAACTTTCTTCGCACTCTTGCATTAATTTGGGTATCATTATAGGCTCGTTCCATATTGTACTATTAATTGATAACCCTGAATTCATGAACATTTTAAGAGGCGAACGAAAATAATATTTTATATTAAAATTTATTAGAATTTTAAAACCCCATAGGTATTCTATCATTAACCGGGACATTTATTTTATCTCAAATGAGAAACTAAGTCGTAAAATTAATTTTTAAACAAAGTACATCACCCGTACAAAAATTCATCATAATGTCAACAGTTGTGTTTTCAAAACGTAAACTAAGTTTTATGGCAGTCCAATTTCAGATCTGTAGCTCTACCTATCCAGAGAAAAATTTGATCAAAGATTAGGAAACGTTAGAAACTAGTGTCGAGGGACGATCAATCTTCTTACGAATTAGGTGTCCTTCAGGAGGTAAAGTAAGTTAACCGCTTTGCTCAGGACCGATATCCACAGGTTATATCCTTTCCCGCAATTTATTTCAATAAAGTTGATTCTTTTTATGTTTTTTTCTTTATGTGTCGTAAGTTAATAAATATTTTTATTACTTAAGGAAATTTATTTTTAAACATTATATTCTATTGTTATGATAATTTTTTTTTTTAATTATTAACTAATTATTTTTTTATCTTTTTTGTATTGTTGCAGTCATTTCAGTCAAAGTTATCATTTAGTAGTAAAGAGATTGTTGCTTTGAGTTGTTCTTGGTGTAAAACGGCGTATCATAACAAGGAAGCCTGTTTTAATTATCAAAAAATTGGCGAAGAGTGCAGTCTTGGTGAGTTATTTTTTTTAAATTTCATTCATGAATTGGTTTTTATTTTTTTAATTTATTGCAGGTAATTATTTTTTTTTTATAATTTATAATCTAAGTATTATTTAGTTTAAATTCATTACGTTATGATTGGTCCTTTTTTACAGACTTTTCGAAGGAAAATACGGTAGGTATTACTTTTTCGGTCGGATGGTAAGATTGGGGAAGGTGAAAATAGATTTTCTTTACGTTTTGAGGTATGAAGACCACGAAAATACCGTTCACTTAAATTGGGGTTTCCCCATATATATATGTCATCATCATCATTCACTAAAGGCTACGCCGTCGATTTAGCCATGTCACTCCCATCTCCGCTTCTGTCTTCAAGTCATTATATGAACCAAGGCCCCCCATCTCATCTTTAACATTATTGATGATGGTATCTCTCGATCTACCCCTAGGTTTTTTACCCAAAACCTTTGTCCTTAAATATATTCGTCAAGAACTGGTCGTGTCGTGTTATATGTCCTTTCAATTTCGCTCTTCTTCTTCTTATAATATTTAGCAAGGACCTCCTCTCAACTCACTTCTGCTAACATTTGATCATTTCTTTTCCTATCCACCCAGCTTGTTCTTGCTGTTCTCCTCCAAATCCACATTTCCATTGCTTCCAGTCTTCTTCTTTCTGCTTTTTCAAGCGTCTATGTTTCACACCCATAAGTTAGAACACTCCAGACATAAGTTTTAGCGAACTTTTTCCTTATTTGCATACTCATATGATTATCAGTCCGTAAATTTTTTTTTATCCGGAAAGCTCGTTTTGCCAGCGATATTCTTTTTTTTATTTTCGTGTCACATTTATTATCGCTAGTGACGGTGCTTCCCAAATAACAAAAACTTCAACCTTCTATACAACAGTACCGTCTAATTTAATATCTACCTCCCTTTGTTTTTCCTGCAATCATAATTTTTGTCTTTTCCTTATTAAATTTCAGTTTTAGTACTTTAGATAGTGTTTCTAACATAATCTCCATTTCTCTTACTGATATTTATGTCTATCGATAAAATTTTGTGGCTCTAAAATATTCAAAATTACTCCATAAATTTCATTGAAATTTAGTTATGCTGTAGTGGTGTATCTGAAGTTGTGCGTGTATAAATTTGATGAAGATTGGTGGAGTCTTTCTTGAGTTACCCTCAATTTAAGGTCGAAAATATTTGAGCAGGGCTGTTAGAAGCGTGGTTCGTTATGATGCTAGAAGTTGTAACGTTTAAGTTTCTTTATCTGCGATATATATTGTTAGCAACATTAAACCGAATTAAATTAACGAAAAATCTTATCTTCTTGCGTATAACTACACAAGATTTTTCTTTCTTTTACTTTACTTTTGAATGGTTTTTAACGCTACTTTTACCGCTTAGTAACAAACTTAAAGGGAAACTTCCCATGTTAAGTATTGTATGCCTAAGTTTCTCTTTTAAATCAAGGTTGTCGTAGTAAGTAAATATCCGTTTCCAAAATGTATACGCTTATTCTAGTGAAGTAGGATTTAATCTATATAATTATAGATCCCTAAATAATTACAGGAAAAAGGTATAATGCGTGAAATAAATAGTAAAAAATAACTTTTAAAATGTTATGCACCAAAAAAACTTGAGATCTAAACTTAAGATCGTGCTAAATTGTAAATTTCCAGGTAGATAAATTTTCTGTAAATTATTCAAAAGTCTGTCGGTTTTTTCGCGGGTAAATTTAGCGTACTTTTTAATTACTACCATCGTTGATTGCGTTAATTATGGAAAATCTTTTCTAAGTAAAACTAAATCTAAAGAAAGCTATTAGAATTTTAATTTCATTATCTCAGAAAGAAATCAACTTTTATATAAAGATTTAATCTTTAAAATGTAGGTATAATAAATTCAATAAAAATAACAAAATTTTGTAAATAGTTTAATAACAGGTAATCCTGACTGTTTAGACAAATTGCATTATAAATCAGTCAAGGTTTGCACATTGAGATTTCGTTATTTCAGCATAATTTCAAAATAAAAAATACATTATACCGGTTCAAAAGGTGATGGATCGTCGAAAAGTGAGAAATATTTTATCGGGAATTTTAGTGTATGTTTTTAAAACATTACATTACATTAACATTACTGCGACAATGCATCTAATTTTGTACAGAGTTGTTTTCTAACAGATTTAAAAATATAAAATGTTTGTTTCATGTTTACGAAAAATTTTAAGATATAAAAAATTAAACGTGTTAGTAAAATATAATAAATAATATTACAAAAATTTTTAAAAACTTGCTTTATACTTTTTAGTCATACTTTAATCAAATTATTATCATACAATGATTAAATTAAATTAATTAGTAAATTAATTTAGATTTCAAGAGATAACATCCGTTTTGCAGATTTTTCCGTTTTGCAGATCCCGCACCCTTAATTTACTCTCGTACGGGGAAATGCTTGCTAACGTAATACTGGAATATTGTATTGTCTCCCGACCTTCGTAACTATTCAAAATTTCATCAATCAGCAATATCAGAAGTATGTTAAATTAAGGATGCAAGATTTTAAGACAAACAGAAAAAAAACCATTGTAATTTGAAGAAAAGGAAGTAAAAAGTAATTCGTGATTATATTTTAGCTTTTGTGTCAAATTACGCGTACCAGATAGTCTCACAATTGTTACAATGCATATCTCTTAAAAATCTTTTGTTACTATATTCTCAGTTTTAAAGCTACAACTAATTGTTATGATAAGAAAATTCATAGAGTAGTGAATTAAACTGGAATCGTGTTTTGGAATTCTGATTGGGTCTTAAACTTCGTTATCTATCAATAACAGACATTAAAGTATGATACTTTTCTAACAGTTAATTGGTCAGTACAATTTTAGATAAGACTGTAGTAAGCTGTAGCGGTTCGCGTATAGGCACTGTGGAACTGCACTCCCCTCCCGATTTTCACTTGATATTATCGATAACATTTAATGTAATGATTCCTTTTTTGTTTAATTCTTTCTTTATACTTGTACAATATGTAATCTTTACGCATAATGTCAGTAGCCATCCCCCATTTTATGAAAAAGATACAAAAATATTTGTTTGGATCTGTTCGCTTGACAGTTTCAGCGGCGTTGTTTGGCTTTTGTGCGCATGCGCACATAGGAAACTGCACGCGAGACTGGAAGGGAGAGAGAGCACTGTCGCCTCCACAGTGCCAACTCTGGCGTGCTGGTGGAAGGTAGTTTTTTTTTTTACTCGGCGTGTAAAGGAACGTTCCTTGTTCGTTCCCTTTTCTAGTTTAGTCGGAAGGAATATGAAAGCGGTTTAATTGTTTTTTTAGTAATGATCAGAAGATGGTGGAAAACAAGGGCTGTTTGATTACGAAATCTGTCCAAAACCACGCTGGAAGGGCGAAAGAGAAGGTAATTAGTAAAAAGTATTTATATATTTATTTCTGTGTATATAGAAATTTAAATTAATCACCGTTGGACTAGAGTGTTTTTAAGCGGCAATTTAATTAAATTATTATCTAATAATATTAAAAATATTCTCTCTATTGACATTTTATTATTTATTTGTTTAAACCGAGTATGTATACCGTAGTTTTGAATGTGATAAAGTGTAGAATAAGATTATTATCCTGCTTCCAGAAATTCAATTCGATTCATTTTTTCTGTTCTTTATTTTACAGAAAATTTTAACAATGGCCTTGAAAAGGCACAGGAAAAAACTTTCTGGAAACGCACCCTCACTAATTTTAACTACGAGCCGCCACTTGTAATAAGCTAAGCACCAATAATTATTTTAGTGAAATATGTTGTAATTGGATGTGTTAAAGATGAAATGAAATTCAAAAGTAGGTGTCGCAAAATGTTTTTATATCAGTAATAAAAAAACTTGAGATATCGGATCAACTGAAGCAGTGCTCGACTTCACATCGATAAAGTAGAATTTTGCTGATGCACCGTAAGCGAAGAACCCGTGTTTTATAGTCCTATATGTTTTTAAAAAGGAGGTCGGTAGTTTGATCATACTAATGGTGTATTGCATTAACATACCGAGAGATATTAGCTCGCACTTACCTCAAAGTGTGATCTACAATTTTATTTTATGTTCCAGCATCTGGATCCACTAAAGTTATAGGAGCGGTTGATCGTCAGACAGTGTAACCCGAATTGCAAACAGTGATAAGTCTTCCAGCCCACTACATGGCAGTTGTCCCTAGAAGAATGTATATTACCTTATTACGGGAAGAAGAAGTTTGTGTCCTCTGGTTATTACAGCCATAATAAACATTGTTTACTATCTCTCTGGAGTCCTCTGAACATTACATTACATTAGATTACATTACACTAACATTGCTGCGACAACGCAGTTAATTTTGCACAGAGTTGTTTTCTAACGGATTTGAAAATATAAAATGTTGTTTCATATTTACGAAAAGTTTTAAGATATAAAAAATTAAACATGTTAGAAACATGTCATTTCTAGAGTATAGAAAGTAATTCCTGATTATATTTTAGCTTTAGTGTTAGAATACGCGAATCAGTACAATGCATTATCTCTTAAGAATTCTTTAATAATTTAAAAATAAAAAATCTGATGTGGACACCACATGATTTCCTTGTACTCCTATTAAATTACATATACACGTTTTTTGCTGCACTTCATTTAAACTTATTTGATTTTAAAGTGTGACAGGGTCCTCCAATTCTTTAATAAAGTGGAAAGTTACACAATTGCAATGTGGTGGACACCACATTACATCAAATTTTTTTGTGGTGTCCGTATTTGCATTTTATATTAGTTTATATATTAATTTCGTTTCCTCTCGCTCAAGTAGCTACATGGTGTAAGTGAGAACGTGTCAGATCCTAACTATGCCCACATTGGTTTGAATCCGACTTCATATATGTATATTTGTTTAACTTTTTTTTAAATATTTATTTTTTAATAATTATTAACCTTTGTAAAAATTTTTATATTAAAATGAAAAATACGTAAAATGTTTATTTCACTAATAACTTCTGATTTGTTTTCTTCTTTTTTTTTCAACAGAGGTTAATAATTTTTAATAAATCAATATATTTAAATATTAAAAAAAAGGAATTGAAGTCGAAAAAAAGGAAATGAAGCCCATGTAAGATTCAAATATTTTATTAATTAAAATTTTATTTCGCTATAAAGCTGGAACCAATGCAAATAATAACCATTTATGAAATATCGTTAAAAATTTCTGAATAAGGGTTTATTACAGCAGTTAAGAAAAAGTCCAAAATACAATTTTTTTGGATTTTAGGCTTTTTTGGACACTTCTAATCTAGTCGATTGCAATCAAAAGGGAAGATGCGCAACTAAATGTTACAACAGTCCTAAATCCAAAATTTCAACATTCTACGGCTAATCGTTTTTGAGCTTCGCGAGGTACATACGTACGTACATATAGATGTCACGCCGAAACTAGTCAAAATGGATTCAGGGATGATCAAAGTTGGTATCTCCGTTGAAATCTGAAAACCGAAATTATTCGCGATCACAATACTTCCTTTACTTCGTACAAGGAAGTGAAAAGTGGAAGCAAACTTCTCTTAAATAATTGTTTCGATCAACAAACACAATAAAAGATAGATCTATTTCGTTTTCCAATGTAATTAAATTGCCGGGTCTCAAAATTACCGCAGGATTTAAATTGCGCGCCCTTTTTTCCGGTAGGCTTTCTAAAGCACATATTGTAGTAATCACATTCCGATTACTCTTTTCTTTTATTTAGCCTTCGGAACCACCGTAAGGTATTACTTCTGAGGATGATATGTATGAATGTAAATGAAGTGTAGTCTTGTACAGTCTCAGGTTGACCATTCCTGAGATGTGTGGTTAAGTGAAACCCAACCACCAAAGAACACCGGTATTTACGATCTAGTACTCAAATCCGTATAAAAGTAACTGCCTTTACTAAGATTTGAACCCTAGAACTCTCGACTTCAGCTGATTTGCAATGACAAGTTTAACCACTAGACCAATCAGGTGGATAAATCATATTCCTGCTAGTAGTGAGTTAGTCGTGATGTAAAAGTACACGGTGCAGGAGTTGATTTCCATTGTGAAAACATATTACGAATAGGGATAGTGTTGTGCTGAAACTGTCAGTCGTGTATATTATCGCAAGATGTAACAGTTCTTTTGTAGCCTCAGTTGCAAGCCATGGATGGACTTTGTGTTTCGATGTTGATGAGATGTTCGCAAGATGGCGCCACGTGTCATGCGGCGCTCTAAACCACTGAATTGTTACAGCAAATATTTCACAGGCAGATGACTTTGTGCAATACTGATCACAATCGGCCACCAGTTCATGCGATCTTACACCGTGTATCTTTTATCTCTGGGGATTTGTAAAATTCAAAATTTACAGCAAAAATATACCAACCATTCCTGAAATTAAAGAAAAGATCTGACGCGTTATCGCAACAATTGAGCCACAAGTCTGGGTAGATAAGATTGCAAATTTTGTCAAAAGATTGCGCGAGTTTCGTATAAAATGTAGAGGACATTTGTCGGTTATTATTTTTCTTATTTAATCGGAGTGTTTACTCTTTCTTTCAATGTATATCACAATTTTGCTAGCTCATGTAAAAATAAAGATTAATTTTGTAAATTTAAATCCTGCTTTATTTTTGGACAAAATATTTCCCATCGGTTGTTTAAATTGAGAAGAGAAATAAAACTGGGTATATGGTTCACATTGGTAATCTAATTTTGTCGAACCGAGTTTGACTATGAAACTGCTTTATTTTGATGCACACTCAATTTTTTTTTGTTTCCATTGTTTTTACACTTTTTTTGTATATAGAAACAGATGATTTTTTTTTTTCATTTAACCAAAGTCCGCATTTTGAACATTTTTATTTTTAGATATAACGTATCTGTTCGTATAGAAATTAATGTAAATTTTTCTTAAAGTATGATAACTCGATAAAATTTGTAATAGTGGATTTACTAGTATATTTACTATTACATATATAGGATCTACTAGTATATGCACCCCAGCGATTGTTAGCACGCACTGTGCAATTTTTTACAGTCGATTTTTTGCCCAAAACAAATACAATTGGGCAGAAGCCGAGTATCGCTTAGATAGAAAAATACAAAGATAAAAATAAATCCTTAAAATTTTTAAATTCTTCAACAATACAAACGTGAAGAAAAAAAAATTACACATTTTAAGTAAATTTATCCAATACTTAATTGAATAACAAAGTTAATATTAATCCATTTTTTACACGGCTGCCCAAAAAGGAGTGTAAACTATTTAGGGTGTATGTATGTATGTATGTATGAATATTTGTTCCACCGTAGCAGCTTAACTGCTCAACTGATGTAGGTATATGACCTCGCGTTGGAATCCGTACGTTACCGAGAATGTCATAGGCTATATAAATATGTGTATGTGTATATATATATATATATATGCAGGTGATTCTAAAAGAAAGGGAAATAATGTAGAAACTGATTCTAAAGCTTGAAATAAGGAAAAACTTCATACAAACAGGGTATCCCATATAAAACGCAACGCAACCTTATATTGGTAGGTATTGAATAATAAAAAGGCTTGTATAAATGTAAATGAAACTTTTATTATTACCATCTAGTAAATGTAACTAGCATTACCATCCAATACCTTACATTTAGAGTAAATGTTGGAAGTGGCCGCCATCTTCTTATATACAAGCTTCAATTCTTTTTACAGCGTTTCTTGCAACTTTTTTCAAAGTTTGTGGCTGGATATTTAATACAGCTTGTTCAATATTGACTTTCAATATTTCAAGTGTTCGTGGTTTGTTGCTGTAGGATTTTTCTTTGAGGTAACCCCGTAGAAAAAATATCCGCCGCAGTCAAATCTGGAGATCTTGGTGGCCACAAGCCTCGACCGATAAAACGATTACCAAAGAATTCCTCGACGAAATCAGAAGTTGAACCTGCGTAGTGCGATGTCGCACCGTCATGTAGCCAACAGTGTCTGTCTTCCTCTTCCAAGAGTGCGATGAACCGAAATAAAATATCCTGATATCGTTCTGCATTAATGGTGTACTCGAAAAAAGGAGGATCGATTATTTTCTTCCGCGATATCGTGCACCACACGCCCAACTTTTGCGGGTGTAATTGTTTTTCGTGATAAACGTGGGGATTTTTAGCGCTCCAAATTCTACTGTTTTGGCTGTTTACGTAGCCATCCAAATGAAACCGTGCTTCATCTGTGAAAAATAACGATTCCATTACATTAATTCCCTCACGCAGAAATCGACCGAACCGTTGACAATATTGTAGCCGTTTTTCTTTGTCGGGCTCAAGAAGTCGATGAACCGTTTGAATGCGATAAGGTCGTAATTGTAATCGTTTGGTCGCCCGATGAACAGTTGATTTAGGCAAATTAATTTCAGCAGACAAACGTCTGATCGATTTATTTGGCGAGGCGAGCAATCGGTCTTTGATTTTAGTGACTGTATGTGTATTCAACACTGACGCAGATCTTTTGTGTTCCTTGTTATTAACAGAACCGGTCTCTCTAAATTTTGCGACTAACATTAATACTGATGTTTTGTTAGGAGCTGGTTTATCTGGGTACTTATGGCGAAACAAATCTTGCACTGCAATCACTGATTTCGTACTAAAGTACAACTTGACAATGAAAACACGTTCATCTAGCGATAACACCATCTTTTCTCTAGCAATATACTGAACGTTATGATTGGATTATTGTTACTATCGGTAGTGTTCTACTGCGTCGCCGCGGAGTTCAGATGTTGGACGAGTCCATTTCAGTAACGAGTAGGGAAGTAAGCTTGACTTTTGAAATTTCAGGGATGAGTGATTGATGGATTGCGTTTTATATGGGACACCTGTATTTCCAAAACTGCATTGTTATCGAGTTACAGCTAACGAAAAATTATGCGCGGATTTCAGTTCCGTCGGTCAGATTTCAGTATATTAGGGGTAAAGTTGATGGTTTCTTATGTTTTTTTGGCCTGAAACATCAAAATAATTAAGTCCCACAACTGTATTTTCCATAATTTTCATGATATCCAACATAAAACAGGAAAATTCGGTAACGAAAAATATTTTTTTAGGTTTGAAGGGTAATAAATTTGTTAAATGACAAATAAATGAGTAGTAAATTTTATCATCAGAACTTGTAGAAAATTGATTTCATAAAGTATATGAAAAGAAAAATCAATTTTTGTTAATAACAAACGTAACAAAATAATCCTATAAATTTCTAAAAATTAAAAACGGCTGTTTTTAGTACAATAAATTTCAACCTGTGAAAAATTAAAACATTTTTAATTTTCATTTGTTTATATTCACTATTTATACTCACTGTGTTTTATATTCTAATAATTTATTACACGACTGCCCAAAAAAGGAGTGGAATGTATCTTTCTTTCTTTTCTTTCTTTTTCCTGTTTAGCCTCCAGTAACTACCGTTTAGATAATTCTTCAGATGATGAATGAAGATGATATGTATGAGTGTAAATGAAATATAGTCTTGTACATTCTCAGTTCGACCATTCCTGAGATGTGTGGTTAATTGAATCCCAACCACCAAAGAACACGGTATCCACGATCTAGTATTCAAATCCGTGTAAAAATAACTAGCTTTACTCGGACTTGAACGCTGTAACTCTCGACTTCCAAATCAGCTGATTTGGGAAGACGCGTTAACCACTAAACCAACCCGGTGGGTTCGAATGTATCTAAATACATTCTAAATATACATAAATACATATAGATCAATATATCTAAGATGCTTAAATAAATACAGATAGATATAGATAAATGCATTTATGTGTTTAGGGTATATGTATTTCTGTTTATTTAAACACACGCGCGCGCGTGCGTGTTTGTTTAAAAAAAATAGAAAAAATAATTGTACTATATTCAAATACTATAACAAAATTATCACCCACACGCACTTTAATTATCCTCTAATCTTATAAAAGTGTTTGCCATTTTTTTTTTTACATTCATGTTTTTTACTTCCTTATACGAAGTAAAGAAAGTATTGTGGTCGCGAAAAATTTCGGTTTTCAAATTTCACCGGAAATATCCATTTTGATATTCCCTGAATCCATTTTGACTTGTTTCGGCATGACGTCTGTACGTACATATGTACCTATGTATCTCGCGTAACTTAAAAACTATTATTAGCCGTAGGATGTTAAAATTTGGGATTTAGGAGTGTTGTGCTCCTTTCCTTTTGATTGCAATCGACTGGACCAAAAGTGTCCAAAAAAAGCCAAAATCCATAAAGTTTGGATTTTGGATCTTTTTCTTAACTGCAGTAATAAGCCTCATTGAGAGTTTTTCAATGATATATCATAAGTGGTAATTGCCGGCTAGATTTGCACTATCATGCTATTTAATATAAACATCCCACGTGATGTTATTTTTTACAACTTTTAATTGCTATTTAAATACACCAATATCCTGATGAGAGGTTTTTTCTTTTTGTTGATGTAATAAAATTTCTGTAAATTGTTCATATAATGGATGTAATTAAATTTATTGCGATTTATAATCTTATAATAGATTATTCTACACGTGTTTGTATTCAAATATATTAATATATAAATGCTTACATATATATATATATATATATATATTCTATATATACGTAAAGCACATGCTAACATAAAATTAAATTTATAAACGAGATTTTTTGAACGTTTATTAGTTCAATCACTCATTTCTGTTTACTGTTGGAACTAATAATATACTTAATTTTAACAAACCCATTAAATTTATTTTAACTTTTATAAATATAAATTTGATTTATAGTTTTTTAGGCCTAAAGATGAGCAAATAATATAAAAATTATTGAAATATCTTTGTAAATAAGATTTTTAATCATTAACTCGAAAAAAATAGATTAGTACAATTTTTACTTCCTTGTACGAAGTTAAGAAAGTATTATGATCGCAAAAAATTTCGGTTTCCAGATTTCAACGGGAATATCCATTTTGACTATCCCTGAATCCATTTTCACTAGTTTCAGCGTGACATCTATACGTACGTACGTATCTCGCATAACTCAAAAATGATTAACCGTAAAATGTTGAAATTTTAGATTTAGGACTGTTTTAACACCTAGTCGTGCACCTCTCCTTTTGATTGCAATCGACTGTACCAAATTTGTCCAAAAAAAACCTGAAATCCAAAACAAAATTGGATTTTTGACTTTTTTTTTAAATCCAGTAATAAGCCCACATTGTGAGCTTTTTAACGATATGTCATAAATGGTACTTATTTTCATTGGTTCTAGAGTTATAGCCCAATAAAATTTTAATTAATGAAATATTTTGATCTTACAAGGGAAGGCGCTTCGGCGAGAATCCGACTTCATTTCCTTTTTTAACTTTTTTTTAATTTAAATATATTGTTTTATTAATAATTATTAACCTATGACTGTAAAAAAAATTACAATAAGTAATGATTGAATAATACCATTAAAATTAAAAAAAATTTAGAAAAAAATTAGTAGTTATTAGTGAAATAAAATTTTATGTACTTTAAAAATGTGTATACGTAATTTAATAGCAATACAAAGATTTTTCAACATCAGATTTTTTTAATTTTGAATATTTATCTCTTATTTACATCTGTGGATACATTAGTGCTATTTTTTTTTTTTTTTTGTCTTCAGTCATTTGACTGGTTTGATACAGCTCTCCAAGATTCCCTATCTAGTGCTAGTCGTTTCATTTCAGTATACCCTCTACATCCTACATCCCTAACAATTTGTTTTACATATTCCAAACGTGGTCTGCCTACACAATTTTTCCCTTCTACTTGTCCTTCCAATATTAAAGCGACTATTCCAGGATGCCTTAGTATGTGGCCTATAAGTCTGTCTCTTCTTTTGCCTTGATTTACTCTTTTTTGCCTTAGCAATATACAACTTGGAATTATTTTTAAATGCCAGTTAATTATCCCCGAAATTTGGAATTCGGTGGACGATAAAATTTGTTTTTCATTACAGTTGTAGTAAACTGATGATCCCGTTAATCGGTTTTAAATGAAAAACAAATAATAATTTTACTGCAGCTTCTACTATAAACCATGTTGGTAATGCATTTTTAAATGTATGTATATTCAAGATGTCCCAGGGCACGCCTGCGCGCGTGCAGACACAAAAACACTTATCATATATTTTTATGACATAAATAAGAATATATATATTCTTTTTAAAGAGATAATGGATGTCACTACCATACAACACCCTTAAATAACAATATTTCACGTAGAAATGTGTCATGCATATTGAATTAAAAGAACATGTTTATACAAATTGATGAACAGCACCAAATTGCATTATAATATTCATTCAAAATGATGTTATTTAAAGGAGTAAATGACACGCTTTAAATTTCAGTAGATAATAGTGTTACCGTCCTTATTTCAGAAATATAAATTTGTTTTTTCTTATCACAAATATCGTTAAATTTTACATGAACACAAACAATTTTCGTTTTATGCAAAATATATATTTTTATAGTTGTTTTGTTAGCTTATATCATGCTTGTATATAAATAAATCATAATAAGTGAGCAGATCGAAACGCGAAGACTGAGATTGTTTGGTCGTAGCTAAAATTAGAAGTGTCGGTTGGGGGTGGGGGGGTGCTGCTCTAGGGGGGGTTTTCATACCTGAAAAAACAACTAAACCGCTTTCATATTCTTTCCACCGACAAAACTAGAAAAGGGAACGAACAAGGAACCTTCCATACATACGCGAAGTAAAAAAAAAACTACCTTCCACCAGTACCCCAGGTTCGGCACTGCGGGAGCGACAGTGCTCTCTATCCCTCCCAATCTTGCGTGAAGCTTCCCATGTGCGCATGCACACAACAGCCAAACACCACGCTGATGTAACTGTGAATCTCGCAGTTTCATACAACGATTTTTGTATCTTTTTCATAAACTGGGGGATGGCTACTACAATTACGTTTAAGGATTATATATTGTACAATTACAAAAAAATAATTAAAGAGAAAAGGACTCATTATATTAAATATTATCAATAATATTAAATGGAAATACGAAGTTCTGCAGTTCCACAGTGCTTATACCACTGATCATGTGGGTCGGATGGACCCAAATCGCTTGCCGAACAGATTCCTCTGTAGTCAACGCCCTACTCAGTGGAAGATTCAAGGATCTGCGCCAAAGAAATCCTGGATAAAACAGGTTGCATTTGAGAAATCAGCGAATTCACTTCGACCAGCCCACGTTCATCCCTATAGACCGTATAGCATGGAAAAGCGTTGTAAGCAAAGTTTGGAATACTATAACACCCACAGCAGCGTATTAGTTGCGCGGCCAGCCGCCCCCTCCAGTCACAAACTAGTCAAATTAGAAGAAAAGAAGAAGTAAATAAATATATATTGTAACGGGATTTTGACTACGGTAGAAAGCTCCAAAGAATTTTTATTTATTTATTTATTTTGTTTGTTTTTACTTCCTTGTACGAAGTAAAGGAAGCATTGTGATCGCGAAAAATTTCGGTTTTCAAATTTCAGCGGAAATATACATTTTGACCATCTCTGAATTCATTTTGACTAGTTTTTGTGTGACGTCTGTACGTACATATGTATTTCGCATACTTCAAAAATGATTACTAATAGGAGGTTGAATTTTTGGATGTAGTACTGTTGTGCATGTCTCCTTTTGATTGCAATTGACTGATCTAAAAGTATTCAAAAAAGCCAAAAATTCCAAACAATTTGGATATTTGAACTTTTTCTTAACTGCAATAATAAGCCTTCATCGAGAGCTTTTCAATTTTATATCATAAGTGTTACTTATTTACATTGGTTTTAGAGTTATAGTCAAAATTGTAATTAAAGAAATATTTGGATCTTACAGTGGGAAGGCACATCTGTTTAAATCCAGCCTCATCTCCTTTTTTTTTACTTTTTTTATTTAAATATATTGATTTATTAATAATTATTAACCTTTGATTGTAAAAAAAGTTTTACAATAAATAATATTCAATAATAACAATAAAATAATATATGAAAAATATCAGAAGTTATTAATGAAATAAAATTTTATGTACTTTTCATTTTTTTTTTTAAATGTGTATATGTAATTTAATTAGCGTACAAGGAAGTCATGTGGTGTCCACGTCAGATTTTTTTGTGAAATGAGTGGATGATATAGTCGTCCAGTAAACGGGAAATTTTTCTGTTAACAAAATTTTGGTTAATATCAGGTGCAGAGAGATTCGAGCTGTGTCGCTAGCATATTTCTTTACTTCTGCAAAAACTTGGTCTTATTTTATTTTATTGTTTATTATAATTTTTTTTGCTTATTTCTTCTGTTATTTTAGTTTTATTATAATACTTTTCATAGGTTATTTAATCTTATTCTATTTACTAATACTAGGATGTAAATGAAATTTTTGATGTGATAATTTAATTATTTATTATATATATATATATATATATATATATATATATATATGTCATCTAACCAGTAATTTGACTGGTTTGATGCAGCTCTCCAAGATTCCCTATCTAGTGCTAGTCGTTTCATTTTGGTATACCCCCTACATCCTATATCCCTAACAATTTGTTTTACATATTCCAAACGTGGCCTGCCTACACAATTTTTTCCTTCTACCTGTCCCTCCAACATTAAAGCGACTATTCCAAGTTGCCTTAATATGTGGTCTATAAGTCTGTCTCTTCTTTTAGCTATATTTTTCAAATGCTTCTTTCTTCATCTGTTCGCCGCAGCACCTCTTTTCATTTGTCACTTTATCCACCCATCTGATTTTTAACATTCTCCTATAGCACCGCATTTCAAAAGCTTTTAATCTTTTCTTCTCACATACTCCGATCGTCAAAGTTTCACTTCCATATAAAGCGACACCCCAAACATATACTTTAAAAAATCTTTTCCTGACATTTAAATTAATTTTTGATGTAAACAAATTATATTTCTGACTAAAAGCTCGTTTCGCCTGTGCTATTCGGCATTTTATATCGCTCCTGCTTCGTCCATCTTTAGTAATTCTACTTCCCAAATAACAAAATTCTTCTACCTCCATAATCTTTTCTCCTCCTATTTCCACATTCAGTGGTCCATCTTAGTTATTTCTACTACATTTCATTACTTTCGTTTTGTTCTTGTTTATTTAATGCGGTAGTTCTCGAGTAGGACTTCATCCATGCCATTTATTGTTTCTTCTAAATCGTTTTTACTCTCGCCTAGAATTACTATATCATCAGCAAATCGTAGCATCTTTATCTTTTCACCTTGTACTCCGAAAATAAATTGTTCTTTAACACCATTCTGCTATTTCTGTATAAAGATTAATAAGTGACGGGTATAGGGAACATCCTTGTCGGACTCCCTTTCTTATTACGACTTCTTTCTTATGTTCTTTAATTATTACTGTTGCTGTCTGGTTCCTGTAAATGTTAACAGTTGTTCTTCTATCTCTGTATTTGAACCTTAATTTTGTTTAAATGCTGAATATTTTATTCCAGTCTACGTTATCGAATGCCTTTTCTAGATCTATAAATGCCAAATAAATATATATAAAATAAAAAAAATTTAAATTTAAATAAATAAATAAAAAATCTATATATATATATATTATATATATATACATATATATATATATATATGTATATATATATATATATATATATATATATATATATATATATATATATAGATTTTTTTATATGGTACCAAATTTAAATTTTAAATTATATGAGGGAACTATAACCGTTACGCAATATGTATATACGCATTATACGAGTATGTATATAAATATATTTCAGAATTTTTTCTCCCTTTTTTACTTTTGTAGTGGTTTTTCTTCTCTGCATAACTTACTACATTTTCTGCCTATCACCTGTATTTTCCCAGTCAAGTTTTCTTATGCGTTTACTTTTTTGTGAAGAGCATTCAGCTGTGGATATCAAGTTGTCACTTCTGTCACAGAGAATTTCTTTTATTATTATTTTGTTCATACTACCTTTATATTTATCTTCCCTTTTCTGAGATATAAAATTTATGTCATTTGTTTTTTAAAGACGTTTAATAATGACACATCTTAATTTTAACCTGAAATATTTTATTTTAATCTAAATTTATTTATTTATTCTACAGCAGTTTCTCTTATGACGTATACACTTGTATTGTTTTTGAAATACCCTGTTTTATAAATATATATATATATATATATGAACTATACATTATTATCTCTATTCGTTTTATGTCTACTTTGAACTTTTATTTTGTTTTATATTATATTTTTCCATATATCTGTTTTTATTAGTTTACATTACTTTTGAAATTATTTTTTTATATATATATACGAGGCGTGATCAAAACGTATACGACGTTGGCTCAGAAAAACAAAAATTTTTAACCTATTTAGTTCGATGACCTGTCCTGTTCTCATGTAATACGTTTATCCAGAGATTTTTCCAGTGTTAGAATCATTCTTCAAAGTAATTTTTAGTAAGCACGAAGTTCTTTTGTCGCATTTCTTTTGAACTCTTCTCTGTCTTTAAGTTTCTTTCCCCTAAGCTTATGTATGATTAAGCTAAAAAACGCAGGAAGCTATGTCTGGTGAGTAAGGAACCTATTAAAATCGTTCGATCCCTTGTTTTGGCAATAATTTATTGATAAGTTGTGATATATGTGTTGTAGCGTTGATGTAATGAATTTTCTAATCGCCATTTACCCAAAATATGGTCCGTTTAACCGAACAGTATCTCTTAGCCGACGAAGAAAAATTATATACAACTCTTTATTGACAGTTTGTTCTTGCAAAGGACCATACTGGTAATGAACATAACCCTGATCGTAAAAAAAGAACTTTGCCTGGATTTTTTTATTGTGAAGAGTTTACAACGGTTTGACTGTGCCTTTATTTCTGGTTCGTAGCCGTAGAACCATGTTTCATCTCTAGATATTATTTTTTACTTAAACCAGGATTACTAGAGGAACTTGCAGTGGGTTTTCCTTTGTTCAGAAGTGAAAATGTTTGATGCTACGTTTTATTTTCATGGCTGCTAAGCCACGACTGGCTGCGGTAACAGCAAAACAGTGAGTCACACGCAATTAACACTTGTCAAGGTCATATTGCACGACGGACCCCTTTCCGTGCTAAATGTAAACAAAGGAGGAAAACCAATCAGATCAATGCAAGATGGTCGCTGTCAAACACAACGACCAATCACAAAGAGCCTGTATGGCCGTTGCCAATGTAAACAAAATCACAACTGATTAAGTAACAAATTTCTTTGAATTATATTTAACAGCTAAACATCTGTATTTTATTAAAAAAAAACAAACAGGATAAAAAAAATTATAGCACGATATATAACCCGCATCAAAGATTGTTTTCATCTATTTTTATAAATCTATCTTATCTATTTTTAATTTGTACAGTTTTTTAATAAATAAGAGGCTAATAAATCAGATGGAAATGTAAACAAAGGAAAACCAATCAGATCAATGCAAGATGGCCGCTGTCAAACACAACGACCAATCACAAAGAGCCTGTATGGCCGTTGCCAATGTAAACAAAATCACAACTGATTAAGTAACAAATTTCTTTGAATTATATTTAACAGCTAAAACAGCTGTATTTTATTAAATAAAAAAAACACCAAAACAAAAAGAAAAGCCACCAAGAAGTGATGAAATATCACCAATGGTTGGTGATATCAAAAAACTTACTTATATAAGTTTTAGATCCTTATATAGAATACTAGGAGCTTTAACCGAGTTCGATATTTTACTTAATAAGAAAGTTATACCGATATTTTCTTTTTTTCGAAAAAGTCCCCCCCAATTTCCAGTCCTATGGTCCAATTTTGCCAATTACAAACTTGACCGAATTTTTGGTCGTTTTATTTTATGTATAAATTTAAAAGCGATTGGCGCAAAATTAGAGCAGTTATCATATCTACAAGAAAGTGAAATATATATATAAACTTTTGAACTGACGATGATTTTGGCGTCTGGGAGATGTGAAACGTGATGATATGTCGAAATTTTCCGGAAGTCGAATCATGGTACCTATTACAATAGGTAGCTTTTTTTATATGAAATCTATCTAATATGGAGAGGTATATTTACTATATGTCAAAAATATAAAATTATAGAAATGAGATACATTTTATATAAAGATGATCAATATACGTACATAGTTTAATACTCTAAATTGCTATTTTAATTAATTGTTACGAGGAAAAAAACAGTTCTGATGAAAAAATGACCTGTGTGAAAATGTAAGATATAAATAAAAAATTAAAAAAATTAATAAATGAGAAAAAGTTAAAAATTAACAATTAAAGTATTCTGTTGATGCCTTTATGATAAAATAGTCAGTAGGAGTAGGTAATTGTTGCTATGGAAACGCAACGGGTCAAGTTCACTCCATTGGCTAGCGATTGTTCCTGCTGTCGAATTTCCTCCTCTACATTCTATTTTCATCTCTGTTGGATTATCTGCTATTTCTTAAGTTGTTGAACTGTCTACTGTTAAGTTAATTTTTTTATATTTATAAATCAATTTAATCTTATACTTAAAAAAAAATTGGCTTGACTGACTAATTGAAATACTATTAAGGAAACTTTACTAATGAAAATTGGCTAATAGATATTTAAACGTAAGAGTTTATTTCGATATAATTTAATAAAAAGGCTTTATTAAAATTCCTTCATGTTTCTAAAAAAGAAGTTGCATTATCGGTTGGGTGAGGATTTACTATATAAAAGCTCTTAAGAGAGAAGGAGTATTCTATTTGACACGTACGTACTTAACGTTTTTATATTTTACAATTTCTTATGGTATTTTAAAAATTTTATTACTCTTCTTAGTTTTATGTTTAATTCCACTTAAACTATTTTTCATAGCTATTTTTTTTTCTTTTATAAAGATTTTAAATTACATTATAGAAAGAATTATTATAAATTGATAAAAAATACAAGTAATAATGGTCGAACCAATAAAACATGTTATTTTAAAGATTTAATTAATTTTTTTTTTAATTTTTACATTTATCAAAGTTCGGTTACCAGAAATAGTGAGTTTGTTCGATAAAATGTAACTGTACTTTAAAACATTCAAATTTTCGTAGATTTATATCCTAAAAATGGTCAAACATTTTGATATGCACATTTTTCTTTCAACACGAATTTTTATCTATCTATTCTATCATAGGATGTAATAAATGAGGAATACTCATTTTGAAACAAATACGAATCTACATAGTTTCAAAATTACTACTATATTTATATCTGAAAATTTTCTCTGCCATTCGCCATATTAAATCATAATTTTCTTTAAATAGGAAAGTGGATATGTAATATAGTTTTCCTTGTAAACGTTTATGAGGAAAACGATGGTGAAAATTATTTTCTCGATAAATACCTTCTTTTTCGAGTTTTAAGCAATAAAATTTGCAAAAGGAAATTTCGCGGTAATAATAAAACAAGTATGTTTGTGGCAGTACCATACTACATCGTCAGTTTTGTAAAGATGCGTATAGTGACCAATGGGACATATCCTGATCCCGGGTAAAATCCCACGCTGTTGCAAGAATTCCAGCAAATTCTAAACATTGATATTAAATAACATAGCAAAATTAAATTGCTTTCACGATAAACGCACCCGAATCAACTTTATGTAACCGGCTATAATACATTAGATACAGCAGATACCCAGTCGAATTTACGCAATTGTGACAAAGAATCTTACTCATCCTTTCTGTTTGAAACATTTAGCTGATAACTAGTGCTGAATTAATTCACCAGAGAAGCTTACAAAGCTTGTCCAGTAACCGCCACGTAATGGCGAGCTTGGATGATCTGCCCATACGTCACGGCTATATACGAGGTGTGTGAGAAAAGTAATGAGACTGACTTTTTACTTACCAAAGTTTTTATTTTTTTTCAAACAACAACATTATCCGCTTCAAAGTAGTTCCCTTGTGCAGCTATAAACCGGCGGAGTAGTTGTTTCCACTCCTCGTAGCAGCGCTGGAAGGCTTCAACTGGTAAGGCTTTTAACTGGTCGATCACAGTCTTTTGAATGTTTTCCAGAGTTACAAAATGACGTCCTTTTAAGACATGTTTCAATTTCGGAAAAAGTCACAAGGACTCATATCAGGTGAATAGGGAGTTTGAGGAATTGTAGGATTGCGTTTTGAGGTCAAAAATTCCCTGATGGAAATGGCCGTGTGACACGGGGCATTATCACAATGAAGCATCTACTTGTCTGGTCTCACGCGAATCAAGTGTTTCCTGAACATTTCAAGGACAACTTTGTAAATCACTTGGTTGACAGTTTGTCCTGGAGGAACAAATTTTTTATGCACGATACCTCTACTGTCAAAATAGCAAATCGGCACGGTTTTGATCTTTGATTTGCTCATTTGACATTTTGTCGGTTGAGGAATAACGGAGTGTGCCACTCCTCACTTTGCCTCTTTGTTTCAGGATCGTACTCAAATATCCAGGATTCATCACCTGTGATCACACGATTGAAGAATTCTTGGTCCTTGTCAATCCTCTCAAGAAGATCAACGCACACGTTTCTTCGATTGTCCTGTTACGTTGTGTGGTTTTTCGGCATCGATTTCGCACAAATCTTTCGCTTGTCCAAATCGTTTGTCAAAATTTGATGTACGGTGAATAGGATAAATTTAACTCTTCACTCGTCATCCTTATTGTTAAATGACGGTCTGATCTAACAAGAACCCTCACAAGCTCGACGTTTTCGTCAGATTTTGAAGTTGAAGGTCTCCCTGAGCGAGGTTGATCTTCAACGCGTTCTCCGCCTTCCAAAAATGATTTGTGCCAGCGGAAAACTTGCTCTCTTTATAAGCAATGTTCCTCATATGCCTGTTTCAACTTTTCAAAGGTCACACTCGCGGATTCCCCAAGTTTAACACCAAACTTAATTGCACAACGTCGCTCTAAATTCCGATGCTCCATTTTCGTAGCACAACTTATGGCGCTGCCAAAAATAATGTGTTTGCTGAACGGAGTTGAAACTCGTACTGAGCATGTGGGAGGAATAAACAAACCGGTCTAGCACAGACCGATAGACACAGCGTTGCCAGATCGCTAGCAGTGTTACCAATCTCATTACTTTTCTCACACACCTCGTATGTTCTCTGAAACATTGGCACACCATGATTAACCATCTCTTAGTAGCATAAACGTGATGCATGATACGTCGGATAATAATCGTCACCACTCCAAGCTCTCTGTTACTTGGCGGCTTCTGTACGTGAAAATGTAAAATGGAACATTGTAGCGTATAAAAAATTATCCCTGACCGGGATTCGAATTTTTAGATGAAAGGGAGTGAAACGCTAACACTCCACCACGGAGATCGGTGATTTATCAAATAGCATTCCTATATTGTTAAATAGAAATAAACTGGATTTTTAAACAAATAATCGGTTGGGTCGATGCTCAATAGATGTACCAATATTTTTCTTCTGTATGATTTGGTTTATTACCATAAAATATTGTATTTATTAAAAGCGTAGCGGTGTTGCTTGTCAAAAAGTATTTTTTCATGGCAAAGAAGGGTACCTGTTTATTTATTCTCTGGCTTCCCTACTCCCTATCTTCTATCGAATTATTAACTAAACTGATTATGACAGGTTTAGTTGCAAAAATAATTCCTATCTATACCATAGAATAATCGTTTGGATTCGTTCGTTAGATTCCTCTAGCTATATTTATAAATGAAAAAGTATTAAATTAAAACTAAAGCATACTAAACGTAAATCTTAAAATTATTGAAAGATTTATATTATTTCGTTTTTTTATTCTCTTTTTTACATGACTTCTGGTTTAAATTTATTTTGTAATGTTCAAAAAAAAAGAACGAATATTGTATTTTAAAATAACGTAAAATGTTATAAATTTTTATTAATATTATTTTTTAATGGAAATGTTTTATTTAAACTGGCTTTCTTTATATAAAAAGTATTTATTTACTCTTTTTTTTTAATAAGAAATATATATTTTATTTGTTGTTAACTGCGAGGCAATCTTAATTTCTATTTTTTATTTTTTTTATTTTTTGTTATATTTCTTTCCAATTTTATGAAAGCTTCAGGTTATATTGAATTTCAAATATATTTCTATATAACTTTTTCTGTTGAAATCTCTCTAGTTTTATTATTGTTCTTATTTTTTTTTATTATTTTTGCGATTTATTCTTTTTTTTCTTTTATAATATTCTGGTTATATTTCTTTATTTTAGCACGGCTTTCTTTTTTTTTTTTTTTACATTTGCATTTATTTTTACAAACAAACAAAATTACTTTAATTATATATTTTTATTTTTAAATTTCTTAATATTTCTTTAAAGAGAAAATCGAACTACTTTTATTTTAAAGAAAAATTGTTTTATGAAACGTAAAAAGGGTCTGGCATTGTGTGGACGTATTAGAAAGAAGTATCGAAATCTTATCATTATTATCAAGAAAATCTTTATCTATCCTTGCTTTTTTTTATCCAAATTATACATAAAAGGAGCAGTGAAGGAATTCAGATGAAATTTTTAAAACGAAATAATATAATCTGGGTAAATATCAAATAACCTATATAAATAAAAATGTAAATGTTCGTTTGTTCAAAATCTTAACTCTCCGAAAGTTCTTCACAAATTGGTTTGAAATTTTGACACGTTGCATTCGAATACGCGCGTGTTTTTATACACCTACTATTTATATACCGGTCTTTTTCCTGTTTAGCCTCCGGTAACTACCGTTTAGATAATACTTCAGAGGATGAATGAGGATGATATGTATGAGTGTAAATGAAGTGTAGTCTTGTACATTCTCAGTTCGACCATTCCTGAGATGTGTGGTTAATTGAAACCCAACCACCAAAGAACACCGGTATTCACGATCTAGTATTCAAATCCGTGTAAAAATAACTGGCTTTACTAGGACTTGAACGCTGGAACTATCGACTTCCAAATCAGCTGATTTGGGAAGACGCGTTAACCACTAGACCAACCCGGCGGGTTTCTTTGATGGTTGGGTTTCAATTAACCACACATCTCAGGAATGGTTGACCTGAGACTGTACAAGACTACACTTCATTTACATTCATACATTTCATCCTTTGAAATAATACCTTACGGTGGTTCCAGAGGCTAAACAGAAATTAGAAAGGATACCACATGAAATGGACATGTTATGTTCAACTATGTAATTCGTAATCATTATTTCCAAATTAATTTCGTTGTTTTCACTTCTAGAACTCGTAAAAAGTATACTACATACTTTTTACCGTAAAAGATATGATCGATTTAGAGCTGTTTTCTATTCTAAAATCCTCTACCATGCGCTAAACAAATATCGCGGGAACAAACGGTACAAAATAAATTTTTGCATCGAAGAAAACTATGGCCATTCTGTTCTTAAGACTGATTTAATATTTCTGGCACACGTAACGTTTCTTTTCTTTAAGCTTATCCGTAATCGCCTGAATTTGAAAAACGTTTTTACTACTGGCTGTAGGTTCTTAAAGGAAGTGTACATCTTTTTTTAATTAATCCGAAACACCTAATAAAAAAACTAATAAGTGTTTGTATAAAAACGCAATACTTCGAAAATGGTATACTACAACGTATTGTAAGTACAAAACTCCTGTACATGCAGTAGAGGTGAAAAACTATGAGTGCCTTTATCCAAGATTATCAGTTCGTATTACACGCTTACTAACAAAATATGCATGTTATGCGCGTGCACATCTAATACTCCTAATGTAATTATTGACTACATTACCTTTAACTTTGGTTGAGATCATAGCACGTCCTATCCCTTTGTAACCTAGTGGTCTTCAATCACCTTTGGATGATTGGTCAATTAATTGATCCCAAAACTAACCAGCCAACTACGGAATATACATTTGTGCATCCACTTTGTTATATCCCCACCACTATTGAACTTGAATATAATAGCGCTTATCCATAGATCTAATACATTACTTAACTAATATATATTGTTTGTTTTTATATATATTATTTACAACAATTACCATGTTATCTGTTACTTTTAACTTATCTGAAGGCCAGTGGCGGCTTGTAGCTAAAATTAGTGGGGGTGCTGCTCCAGAAAATTGTTTTCTAGGCCTTTTCAAGGCCATGGATAAAGTTTTACGTAAAATAAAAGAATCGGGAAAAAATTAATCAAATAGAATAGGTGAAAGCAGGATAATAATCAATTCTACATTTTATCACATTCAAAAGTACAGTACACGGTTTTTTGTGCTTAAAACCCGTATTCGATTTAACCGAATAAATAAGAAAATATCAATACAGATAATATTTTTTAATATTATTAAATAATAACTTAATAAAATGTCCGCTTAAAAACACTATAGTCCAACGATGCTTAATTTAAATTTCTATGTACACAGAAACAAACAGATAATTAATTTTTACTAATTACTCTCTTTCGCTCCTCCAGCATTTTTTTGGACAAATTTGGCAATCAAACAGCACTTTCTTTCCGCCATCTTCTGGTCACTACTGAAAAAACAACTAAACCGCTTTCATATTCCTTCCATCGACAAAACTAGAAAAGGGAACGACCAAGGAACCTTCCATACATACGCGAAGTAAAAAAAAAAAACCTTCTACCAGCACCCCAGGTTCGGCAATGCGGTCTCCTTTGCAGCCTCGCTTGCAGTTTCCTACGTGCGCATGCGCACAACAGTCAAACATCACGCAGCTGAAACTGTGAAGCGCATAGTTCCAAACAAATATTTTTGTATCTTTTTCATAAACTGAGGAATGGCTACTCACATTAAGAGTAAGGATTGTATATTGTACAAGTATAAAGGAAGAATTAAAGAAAAAAGACTCATTATATTAAATTTTATCGATAATATAAAGTGAAAATAGGGGGTGCTGAAGTTCCACAGTGCCTATACGCGAGCCGCCACTGCTGAAGGCAAAGACACATGTACAGTACACTCCAATTTTTTAAAATTGTTTTATTCCTTTTAATCTGGTGATTTAATTAGTTGGATGTTTTGTTATTTTTGATAACGCTAACTGAGATCAAGATTTTTGTAAAAATGACTTTTTTATAGGAGAGCAGAATGTTGGAGATGCGGCGTACGTCAGTCTTACTAATTTGAGGTTGGTGTTCGCCAAAGTACATGGGTTTATCAATCTCGAATCGCGTACGATAAATTACTTTTGTTCAAAAACAATTTGTCTGTTAAAATGTCATAAATACCATATTCCGAACGTAAATTCGGTATAAATCTCAATACTACTATCAGTTGGAGTAATTATCTCCGTGAGATATGTTTTGCTTGGAAATTTTTGAATAAACAAAATGTAATAAGGTAAGCCGGATCAAACAGTTAAAATCGATGAATCGAATTTTGCGTTACAAAACTGTACAGTGTAGGCCGAATGCTAAATAAGCAGTGGGGTTTTGGCGGTTTTAGCCATGAAAGAAAAAAAAGATGTTTCTGGTAACCGTTGAAAATAAAAACATACGGCACTCTTATGACCATAATTATAAATCGAATAGCTCCTGAGACTAGAATTATTCCTGAAAAATGAAAAACATCCAAAGGGATAAGAATAGTGAGGAAGAACACCACTCATGGGACAGGGAGTCATTTCCAAAAGTTTTCAGGAATTAACACAGTGCATACAGGAAATAGTTGTATAGTGGACAGCTAGACATCATCACTTGCACAGAATGCAACTTTTATTAGTGCCATTTATATTTTAGATTCTTTTCATGCTGTCCAGTCATATTTAGGAGACAGTGGCACAATAAAAATAATAAATGAATGTGCTACTTTTTGTTGTGAAGCAATATGCGTTAAGGGATTAGTATTCTGGTTGAAATTGAGAAGTCAGTTATCGTGAAATAAAGTGCACAAATGATGTATTGTTTGAAAAACGTAATTTTTTTATTTTTTAAATAGCAATTTTATTCTGATCAGTACAGATTAAATAGATCATATTAGACATAAAGTAGGAATGCTGATCAACCAATAGAAAAAGAAGGTGCACTAGCATTTGCCTGGATTAATTAAGGGAAACCGTTGTAAATTCTTGATCACAGCAACGTCACAAAATATATAATTTTAATTTAAAATAAAAAAATCCGATGTAGATATCACATGGCTTCCTTGTGCACCTATTAAATTACATATATATTTTATTACATTTTTTTCTTTTTTTTTGTTATTATTGGATTAATATTTACTGTAGAAATTTATTTACAATAATACGTGAATAATTATTAATAAATCAATATATTTAAAAAAGTTTAAAAAAAATGAAATTCTCGCCAACGTGCCCTTGTAAGATCCAAATATTTTATTAATTAAAATTTTATTGGACTATAACTTTGGAACGAATGAAAATAACGACCAATTATGATAATAATAGAATTTTTTGAATTTTGGGCTTTTTTGGATACTGTTAAGTTACTCGATTGCAATCAAAAAGGGAGGTGCACAACTAGATGTTACAACAGACCTAAATTCAAATTGTCAACATCCTGCGGATAATTGTTTTTGAGTTATATGAGATACATACGTATGTACATACAGACGTCAAAAAGGTGAAGATGAAGTAGAATTCGAACCGATATGCCTTCTCCTTGTAAGATTTAAATATTTCATTTATTAAAATTTTACTTGGTTGTAACTCAGGAACCAATGAAAATAAGTACCACTTATGATATATCGTTGAAAAACTTCCAATGAGGGCTTATTACTGCAGTTAAAGAAAAGTGCAAAATCCAAATTGTTTGGGATTTTGGGTTTTTATGAACACTTTTGGCCCAGTCGATTACAATCAAAAGGAAAGGAGCACAACATTCCTAAATCCCAAATTTTAACATCCTACGGCTAATAATAGTTTTTAAGTTACGCGAGATACATAGGTACATATGTACGTACAGACGTCATGCCGAAACAAGTCAAAATGGATTCAGGTATGATCAAAATGGATATTTCCGGTGAAATTTGAAAACCGAAATTTTTCGCGCTCACAATACTTTCTTTACTTCGTATAAGGCAGTAAAAAACGTGAATGTAAAAAAAAAATGGCAAACATTTTTATAAGATTAGAGGATAATTAAAGTGCGTGTGGGTGACAATTTTGTACATAGTATTTGTATATAGTACAATTATTTTTTCAATTTTTTTTAAACAAACACGCACGCGCGCGCATGTATTTAAATGAACACAAATACATATACCCTAAACACATAAATGCATTTATCTATATCTATCTGTATTTATTTAAGCATCTTAGATGTATTGATCTATATGTATTTATGTATGTTAAGAATGTATTTAGATACATTCCAACCCACCGGGTTGGTCTAGTGGTTAACGTCTTCCCAAATCAGCTGATTTGGAAGTCGAGAGTTACAGCGTTCAATTCCTAGTAAAGCCAGTTATTTTTACACGGATTTGAATACTAGATCGTGGATACCGGTGTTCTTTGGTGGTTAGGTTTCAATTAACCACACATCTCAGGAATGGTCGAACTGAGAATCTACAAATGCAATCAAAAGGAGAGGTGCACAACTAGATGTTAAAACAGTCCTAAATCTAAAATTTCAACATCCTATGGCTAATCGTTTTTGAGTTATGCGAGATACATACGTACGTACCGACGTCACGTCAAAACTAATCAGAAAGAATTCAGGAATGGTTAAAAATGGATATTTCCGTTGAAATCTGAAAATCGAAAATTTTCGAGATTACAATACTTTCTTGTACTTCGTTCAAGGAAATAAAAATTATATTACTAGTTATAATTCATAATTATAAATTAAAATATTAATGCATGAAATAATATTATAACAAATGTGTGAATTTAGTAAATAAACTAATTTATCTACATCTTATTAAACATTTTAGACAGTTTTGTTTTTAATTATTATTGTTTAAAATTTTATCAACAGAGAAATTGTTTCTGTTAAAATCTGTTAATATTATTTTAAACTAATTTATTGTAGAAGAATCGTTTAATTGGGGTTAAATAATTTATTTAAAATGGCAACGGAAGTTTATTAAGGCCCTTTATCATAAGCAGAATTATTGTATAAGTTATTTTGTTGTAATTGTAATTTGCGAAGTTTATAAATTATCTTAAAACATTTTATATTTTGTAATTTCCATTTACTTACTTTTTGTTTAATTTTTATTTATTATTATTACAAGATTAATTTATTATACGGGCATAAAGAAATTAATAGCTTGACAAAACAGTAATTTATTTAAGGGAATAATTCCATACTCTAGTGCAAAAGCTTCAAGATTAAGTTGATAATTAATTATACTGAGTGTTTCTAAAATTGTGTGCTGGCTATATACTTTTTCCGATTCTACTTGTAAAATTAAAAAAAATATTCTTAGAAAAAAATGGCAATTTCTCCTTCGTTCTCCCCCTGTCCACCATTTTTTTTTTTTTTTATATAAAAATGTATATCCCAAGTTCGGATAGACGAATCATATTATTATCTTGTAAGCGTCTTTGAATAAAGTTTTAAAATTATAAAAAAATCAGAACTTAAATATCTTCGCAAATTACAAAATGGTGGCCATGTTTTTTTTTAAATCCGTTATATCTCCATAAATATTAGTTTTATCAAAATTTATGTTATTTACTAAAATATTTAGTCATTTATTTTGAAGAAAATTACATTTTAAGTTTTTAAATCGGTTCACAAATAGCAGCCGAGTTGTGGCAGAAAAATGTTGTAATTATGTGTCTGTTTTCATATCCTCCACTTTACGTTCAATTCGATTAAATATTAATTGTTTTTATTTATTGCTTATGCAGTTATATTGTTTGATGCAGTTCTCCAAGATTCTCTATCTAGTACTAGTCGTTTCATTTCAGTATACCCTCTACATCCTACTTCCCTAACAATTTGTTTCACATATTCCAATTTTTCCCTTCTACCTGTCCTTCCAATATTAAAGCGACTATTCCAGGATGCCTTAGTATGTGGCCTATAAGTCTGTCTCTTCTTTTAACTATATTTTTCCAAATGCTTCTTTCTTCATCTATTTGCCGCAATACCTCTTCATTTGTCACTTTATCCACCCATCTGATTTTTAACATTCTCCTATAGCACCACATTTCAAAAGCTTCTAATATTTTCTTCTCAGATACACCGATCGTCCAAGTTTCACTTCCATATAAAGCGACACTCCAAACATATACTTTCAAAAATCTTTTCCTGACATTTAAATTAATTTTTGACGTAAACAAATTATATTTCTTACTGAAGGCTCGTTTCGCTTATGCTATTCGGCATTTTATATCGCTCCTGCTTCGTCCATCTTTAGTAATTCTACTTCCCAAATAACAAAATTCTTCTACCTCCATAATCTTTTCTCTTCCTACTTTTACATTCAGTAGTCCATCTTCGTTACTTCTACAACATATCATTACTTTCGTTTTGTTCTTGTTTATTTTCATGCGATAGTTCTTGCGTAGGACTTCATCTATGCCGTTCATTGTTTCTTCTAAATCCTTTTTATTCTCGGCTAGAATTACTATATTATACTATATATTATTATTATTATTATTATATATATATATATAGTGCGAGCGAAGCCGGTATTTATTATTAAATTAAAAATTAAATGTTTCTAAATACAAATAGAAATTTTAAATTTTTATTTTTAATACAATTATTATTGTTCGAAAAACAATAAATTCTGCAGAATTACAGGTCTGAGAAATAAATAAATTTTATTTTTATCTCTGACTCGGTTTTATTAGAGTAAATCTACTATTCCTTTAATGTTAAATCGTTGTATAAATGATATATTGATTTTTTATTTAAACATAGTTTGCACGATTCAGCTTCGAATATTTAATATAACGAAATTCAATGAACACGTGTTGAATCTCTGACAATTTAGTTTTGAGGTGAATGTACTAAAAATTAGATTATGGAGTTGACGGGGAAATGTTTTTTTCTAAAATACAACATAAAGATCAATCGTTCAGATATACTCTGACATTTTCTGTATAAAGTTTTCGACATAAATATTTCCTTGACCACTTAAAAAAAAAGAAGAAATTAAAGTAATGAACTATTTTTTTTTTTTTAAGTTGTCTTTAATATTTTTATATGTTTATTTTTTATCTTTAGATACAATAAATTACATTGCCATCTACTACTTACTACTCATGTCAAATATTTTTCCGTTTTTTTTTTTGTTTTTTTTTTTTAGAATATATTTAATATCTTTCATATTACATGAAAATTCTTATCTTCTTTTTCATATATTTTTCATCTTTAATATATTCCTCTTTTAGAGTTATCTTTTAGTACTTTGCGCGCACGCGCGTCCGTGTTTGTGTGTATGTGTGTGTGTTTTCATTTTCAGCTTAGTTAAGCAAACGAACGTGGCTCTGGTGGTGGTTTTCTTCATCAACGTAGATAGGGAAAATGTTTTATACCTTTTCACTTACTGACATCTCGCTTACACTCTGATTACTTTTCTCATGTATATATATATGTATACACAGTACGGTTATATTCATTCATTTTATGCCTGTATGTACATACGCTTCCTTTCCAAATTCCTGTAGTACACTTACTAACAGAGTTTATTAAGTTGAAGTAATAATACTTTATATAAATTACTAAAAGTTTATAATGAATTATTTGAACAAGTTTTTTCAATCGTATAAAAAGGAAACAGTACAGCTGTTTGTTTTCACTAACTTTTAATTAAGCTTAATTATTCAGACTTTTTTTTTTTTATAGCTATTTGGAATATAGTTATATTCTACGTAAATATAACTCGTACACATTCATTCATACACATTGAAAATTATAATTTTATGGAAGTGTCAGTGCGATATGTTTAATCATATCAACTAATTACCTGAAGTTTAAAAAGTATGTCTAGATCTTTCCGGTTACCAGGCACAATTTTATTTCGTTAAAGTGTAAGCGCATCTTTAAATTCGAATTTTTATATTAATAATTTACCAATTTTAACAGTATAATCTCCAGATAGATTTATTAAAGAATCGTTTTAAGTTCCGCGCAGCTTAATTGTCTAGTCTAACTTGACAGTCGATTCTAATGAGGTTTACGTAATTCATTTTTACAATCTATTTACGTATTTTTACTTCAATTTTAGTCACTTTTTTGGAATTAAATAGCCAAAAAAAAATCTAAATTGGACACCACTTGATATCCTTGTACGCCTATTAAATTACATATACATTTTTCTTTAAAATAAAAAGTATATAACATTTTATTTCATTAATAACTTCTGATTTTTTTTTTATTGTTATTATTGAATTTTTCTCTCCACTTCGAAATCAGCAGCTGATTTGCGATGACGAGTTCACCATATTTTTTAACGATTTTTTTTTTTTATGTCTTCATAAGTATAGTAGTAGTTCAAATAGCTCACCAAAAATATTTTGGTGGTAATATTGAGCGTGGGGGAGCTGATTAAAGTTTAAAATATTTATTTTTTGAACTTTGTTGTTGTATATTTATTTTTTCATTTTTTTTTGTCTGAAGTCATTTGACTGGTTTGATGCAGCTCTCTAAGATTCCCTATCTAGTGCTAGTCGTTTCATTTCGGTATACCCTCTACATCCAACATTCCTAAAAATTTGTTTTACATATTCCAAACGTTTCCTGCCTGCATAATTTTTGCCTTCAGCCTGTCCCTCCAATATTAAAGCGACTATTCCAGGATGCCTTAATATTTAGCCTATAAGTCTGTCTCTTCTTTTAGCTATATTTTTCCAAATGTTTCTTTCTTCATCTATTTGCCGCGCAACACCTCTTCATTTGTCACTTTATCCACCCATCTGATTATTAACATTCTGCTGTAGCACTACATTTCAAAAGCTTCTAATCTTTTCGTCTCAGATACTCCGATCGTCTAAGTTTCACTTCCATATAAAGCGGCATTCCAAACATATAATTTCAAAATTTTTTTCCTGACGTTTAAATTAATTTTTGTTGTAAACAAATTAATTAATGTTTATTAATTAATTATTAATTAATGTTTCTGACTGAAGGCTCGTTTATCCTGTGCTATTCGGCATTTTATATAGCTCCTGCTTCGTCCATTTTTAGTAATTCTACTTCCTAAATAACAAAATTCTTCTACCTCCGTAATATTTTCTCCTCCTACTTTCACTTTCAGTAGTCCATCTTTGTTATTTTTACTACATTTGATTACTTTCGTTTTGTTCTTGTTTATTTTCATGCGGTAGTTCTTTCGTAGGACTTCATCCATGCCGTTCATTGTTTCTTCTAAATCCTTTTTACTCTCAGCTAGAATTACTATATCATCAGCAAATCGTAGCATCTTTATCTTTTCACCTTGTACTGTTACTCCGAATCTAAATTGTTCTTTAACATCATTAACTGCTAGTTCTATATAAAGATTAAAAAGTAACGGGTATAGGGAACATCCTTGTCGGACTCCGGCTTCTTTCTTATATTCTTCAATTGTTACTGTTGCTGTTTGGTTCCTGTAAATGTTAGCTATCGTTCTTCTATCTCTGTATTTGAACCCTAATTTTTTTAAAATGCTGAATATTTTATTCCAGTCTACGTTATCGAATGCCTTTCCTAAGTCTATAAATACCAAGTATGTTGGTTTGTTTTTCTTTAATCTTTCTTCTACTATTAAGCTGAGGCCTAAAATTGCTTCCCTTGTCCCTATACTTTTCTTGAAACTAAATTGATCTTCTCCTAACACTTCTTCCACTCTTCTCTCAATTCTTCATTAATTTTTTCATTATATACAAATAATTAACTAATGCCAAGAAAGAATTGTCAGCTTAAAAAAAAAAAAAAAATTGCATGTCTAGCTTAACAGTAAAATCATTCATGTTAAAATAAAGAATTATTTAAAAGCAGTACTTATAAATTTTCTCGTTTCAGTAACGTCTTGAAGTAAAAAAAATTTTCGTAAGCAGTTATTTTAGCGTTTTCAGTTATTTCAGAATTTATTTATTACAGTTGTTTCTATTTACTTTTATAATTCTCTCAAATTGAATTAAATTTTGTTCAGTTAGGTAACGCGCTGAATTATACTTTTCCATTAAATTATTATTTTTTTATTACATTAAATTAATGGTTTTATCGCTTTCATTATTTGTCAATTTTATGTAAACGATTTGTAGCGTTAGGTAGTAATTGCAGTTTATTAGGAATTGGATTTTTTTTTTTTTGTTGTTGCAGTAATATTACCAGTATTTTACAAAGTAAGCATTTCTGTCAAAAAAGCTTTTATTTATTTTGTTTTTAACTTTGATAAGTAGTGTTTGTATCTTTTTCCCATTTTTTTTTAAGTTTCTATTTTTATTGTTAACAATAAATTGTCTAAACGAAGCCGCCAATTTTTAATTAAAATATTAAGAAAAGTTTTATAACATTGCTAGTAAGTTTTATGGTTTTTTTAACATATTTAAAAGAAGAGAGTTCCCAATTCGTCTCTTAAGTAACGTATATATATGTTATATATATATATATATATATATATACAGGCGGCAACAAAGGAATTTCCTTGTAATTAATCCTGTAATCAATTAATCATTAATTCCTTTATTGCTACCATAAGTAATTTCCAGATCATTTCAGTGAAAATTATAAAAGGCATATTGAAATTAAAAATTGTACGGTCTGCGTTCCAAATATTTCATTAATTACAATTTTATTTGGGTATAAGTCTGGAACCAATGAAAATAAGTACCAGTTGTGATACATCTTTGAAAATCTCTCAATGAGGGCGTATTACTGCAGTTAACAAAAAAGCCAAAATCCAAATTGTTTGGATTTTGGGCTTTTTTTGGATACTTTTGGTCCAGTCAATTGTAATCAAAAGGGGAGGTTCATAATTAGATGTTGCAAAAGTCTTAAATTCAAAATTTCAACATTCTACGGCTAATCGTTTTTCACGTCGAAACAAGTCAAAATGGATTCAAGGACGGTCAAATGGAAATTTCCGTTGAAATCTGGAACCGAAATTTTTCGCGATCACAACAGTTCCTTTACTTCGTACAAAGATGTAAAAATCGAGGTTTATAAACAGTTAATTATTTTAATTGGTTCCAAATTATTTTTATTGGTAACAACTGGTCCATGGTTATTGAATTCACTGTTGTAACAATTCGATTTCGCAATGTTGATGTACAGCAGGCTTAATTGGTAAACCCACCGGGTTGGTCTAGTGGTCAACTCGTCATCGCAAATCGGCTGATTTCGAAGTCGAGAGTTCTAAGGTTGAACTAATAAAGGCAGTTACTTTTATACGGATTTAAATACTAGATAGTGGATACCAGTGTTCTTTGGTGGTTAGGATTCAATTAACCACACATCTCAGGAATGGTCGACCTGAGACTGTACAAGACTACACACTTCATTTATATTCATGCATATCATCCTCTGAAGTAATACGGTAAGGAGGCTAAACAGAAAAAAAGATAATAACCCTGAAATAAAAGGTTACATGTATTTACATTTGTTGTTTACATTCTTATGTCGACATATAACAAAATAGAATCATAAACAAGTGTTCCGTTCTAAAGTAATAAAAAATATTATTATATTTGCTATTTAAAAATTATAGAGATAAAAATTTAATTTAATAATAGAACGCTTACTGTTTAAAACCAACGTATTACTTTAAATTTAAATGCCTTGAAAATATTGAGATGGTATTTAATAGTTAAAGGTCCCGGTGTTAAATATAAACGGATCATGGTTTTAAATGGACTTTCATTTAAAATCAGTAAAATATCTGTAATAATTAAAAATAAATTATTGTTTTTATTTTTACGTAAAATATCTATTTTTCAAACGGAATGAATTATACAGTTTTAAGGGGTTGTAAATGGGTAAAATTCCCCAAATTACAAAATTCATTATATTTTTGGACAATGTAGTGTTTTAGGTAGATTTCATAAGAAAATATTGTAATGGGTACCATGATTCGACTTCCGGAAATTTCGACATATCTTCGCGTTTCAAAACATATCCCCCAAACACCAAAACCACCGTCAGCTCAAAAGTTTATATATACATTTATATATATATATATTTCACTTTCTTGTCGACACGATAACTGCCGTAATTTTGAATCATTTTTCCAATCACTTTCAAATTGTTCCTTAAAAATAACTCGTCCGAAAATTTCGGTCGAATTCGTTAACGGCTAAAATCGGATCATGGTAATGGAAATGGGGGAGGGGCTTTTTCGAAAAAACAAAATATAGCTATAACTTTCTTATTAAGTAAAATAACGAATTTTTAAGTTTCTACTATTCTTTGGATAAGGCCCTGAAACTTATGTATGTAAGTTTTTTGTAAGTATAAACTTATGTAAGTTTTTTGATATCACCAACCATTGGCCCAGGGGTTGCAAAAAATAGGGTTTTGAAAACAAAACCCTCATTCTTCCCTTAACAGGCACAATATCGAATCGGTTTAATGTGGTCGTTAGTCCTCTAAACATTGCCTAAAATCTTTGTATGAAACAATTTTTTATATGACCAATAAAGCAATTTTTTGTATGACCAATCCTTACGGCAAGGGATGACCAGAATTTTTTTGGAATTGTAAGAAGATGGGGCTTATCGTATGCTAAACACGTGAAACTTTTTTTCACATGCAACCATTGTCGTATTGAAAAAATTTGAATTTTTTCTTTATTTTAAGGTGGAAAATCCCCTATTTAGCACCGGTAAAATCTACCTCCGCCTTCCGGTCAAAAGGGATTTTTTTTTGTTTTAGTAAATTTTTCTTTTATAGTCTCTTCAAAAATTAATTATTAGCGAATCATCAGCATTACATTTTTAAATGTAAATTTGCCTATAAATCCCGGGAAGTGTGATTAATTGATCCCCAACCACTAAATTACACCGATATCCGCGATCTAGCATACATATTCGTATAAATGCTATTACCTTTATCAGAATTTGAATTTTAGAACTCTCTGATTTCGAAACCAGTTGATTTCTATGGATGAGGTTATCAAGAGACCTACCGGTGGGCTAAGTATAATTTACCTGGTTTTTATAAAATATAATTATAAAATATTTTTTGTAATTATGGGATTTAAGATCTTAATATAATTGTAGAAAATGTGCAATTATAATTGATGAAAATATTTTATTAATTTAAAAAATCTGGCAAAGATTGCATCATTTTACAGGGTGTTAATAATAATAAAACTTAAAAGAGTGCTGATCTCCATGGCGGAGTGGTGGTATCTTCTCGGCCTTTCATCCGTAGGTCCCGGTTTGATTCTTGGTAAAGCGTGGCATTTTTTCATACGCTGAAAATTTCCATCGGGCTGAGGACCATAGCAGTTTATTCCAGTAAAACTAAAGAAAAAAAGAAAAATTTTAAATACCATTTATCTGCATTTTAGATCCGGGGTCTATAATTTAAAAAATTGTAGACTTTCTCGATAGCTTTATATATAAAGTTTAACATTCAAAAAAAATTTTGAAACATATTTAAACCGAAGGGGTTAGAGCAAAGAAGGGATTTTTAGAAGGATTAGAGCAAAAGAACATAGATTTATGTTCTGTATTGAAATACATGATTATGTATTTCAATTTTAAGAGGTGGGAGTTGATTTTATAAAAATAAAACAAACGTTTTTCTATTATTTATTTGTAGGTAAAAAATTTGCTTCAATAAAGTTTTCTCCAAAATACCTCAGAAGAATATCAAAATTGTTCTTTTCGCGATAACCCCTAGACCCCCGTAACGAATTTAAAAAAAAAAAAATATTATGATAAATACCCGATGTATAAAAATGTTTGAGCCTAATTTGAAGAAAATCTGTTTGGTTAATTCTGAGAAATAAGGCCAAAAGCATTGCTACACCATACCTACTTGCGCATGCAAATACATATGTTTTTTTTTATCTAAATGAACTATTTGACACTAAAATGTAAAAAGTTACATTAATCCAGATACCCAATTTTTGATATGATCTCCATATCTTTCCCTTTAATTTATTGCTATTCTAGGTATATTCGCTGGAGAAAAAAAATAATACAGTAGGGCCTCTCTTACCTTGTTAGTGAGGGGTGTTACCGACTCGGATATTATCATGAGAATGACAATGCCTATTTTAAGAATGACTTACATCTCATGTCAGGTCATCTACATCAGAACGATTTCTAAATCGTCAATCGTAAAAATTAGTCAACAAAAATAACGTACTCTTTCATGAAAAATATCTTCCATTTAAATTACTTGGAAAAATTTAAGAATGGAACCATTAAAAGAAATTCCACTTTCGAATAAAAAAATAATTAAAATCCGTCTTTCGTTGAAGAATAAAAATTTAATGCATATACACAACAGAAAAAAATACAACCAACAAAAACCTTCTCTTATTTTAAGTTTGTTAAATAAAAATTAAATTGTAAACAACAAATTTGAAAATATACAATAATATTCTATAGTTTACGGTATTTAAAAATATATAATTTAATTTGGCTAAAAGTTTCAAAAATGTATGATAATTATCAGAAAATTAGAAATATATATCAACGGAATCCGCGGTTTACAAACCTTAAGTTTCGTTCTTGAATTCAAGCAACAAACCACATTAATATCAAATTAGTAGTAGAGTAAGCCACGAATTAAAAAGGGATTATAACAATACTAGATTTTACCCGCGGCTTCGCTCGCGGTGAACCTTTAAATAAAATACGCGAGCAACTATTTCATGTCGATCAGTGGCTTTTTTCCCGAGCATTAGCTCTTTAGTTACATCCTGCCACAAAGGATTACAAGTAAAAGTTACAAAGATGTCAGGCCTACCGTAAGTTCGTACATAAGCGAAAGCGTCTTGAGTGGATTCGTGCAGATAACGGGAACTGTTCACCTAAGTAGAAGGCAGAATAACCATCTTGCCTATGTCGTTAGGTCTAATATTACCATCTGCGCTAATCGCATCTTGTGGTTGAATGTAATTTTCAGCTCGTAATTTCGTCTGGTTTATAGAAATGTAACGAAGGCGTTTGCTCTCTACTTTAATATACATATCTACCAAGAACTGATGAAAGAGTTACCTTGACCGCGAAAGGAGATTGAAGTCGTGCTCTCGAACCATCATATGATACGCATAAAAATCCATGCAGGAAACCTTTTTATTGGGAACTGGCTGTCTTGTTGTTGGATTAATCACTGGAATATTGAAATGATATCCTGGCTCACATTTACTGAAAATTAACAGGTGCTGCAAAACATCATAAAATTTATGAGTATCGGCTACGCGTTTCAGCGTATTATCATGTGCCCTTAACACTATGTCTGGTGTAGAGCATGGGTCACCAGTAACCAAAACAGCAACTTCATTGATCATCGGCGCATTATAACGCCTCTCATGTTCGCCGCGTGGAGTCCGATCAGCATGAATAGCTGCCTGCTGTTCAGCTTGTCTTTCTAAACGAATTTGTGTTTTTGAATTCGCGTTTCAGTTGCTCTTAAGGTAGCTTGGGGTTCAGCATGCTCATCTAACCTTTCTTGTCTCTGAGAAGTTGTTTCACCAGCCCTTAAAGCACATTATCGCCTCGCTTGTTGTTGTTGAGCGGAAGATTCTCGAGTTCGAGCAACTTTTGCTGCCCGGGCCTGTGATGAATCCCTGGACAGGTTAGATTTGCGCTTCCGAGGCATTTTAGAAAAAAAAAAAAAATAGACTAAAAACTGAAAATAGCCTTAGAAATAAAGCAATAAACAGGCACCTAACCTAAAAACTGGAAAAGTTTTAGTATTGCTTAGAAGTGACTGAAGAAAACAATAAATATAAAAGGATTCGAAACAGCAGAAGCACTATACTCAATTGAATAGTGACTTGACCGTCGGTATTACAGTGTTGAATTGGCACTTTATTTCATTTACCTACTGGAACGCCAGATGACGTTGAATTTAGTCAAATTTTTTGTCGGACGATCATACCTACCAATATAAATTTTTTTATCCTCCCGAATAAATATTGTTTTTTTTTTTTTTTACTTAAAAGTGTCTTATGTCCTTCGCAATACCTTTGAGAATATGTGTATGAAGTTTCACGATGATCGGTTGAGTAGTTTCTGCGTGAAAGCGTAACAAACAAACTTACATTCACATTTATAATATTAGTAAGGATTGTTATTCATTATTTTATTCTACTGTATTTATTATAATAAAGTATGTAATCACCAATCACACGCATCGGATCACATAAACTTAGTTTGATTTTTTAACGAAAATGTCTGTCACTTTCTTTTGTGTTAACAAAGTAACACGGTCTGTAGCAGCGCGATCACGCCAGTTCATATTACTGTTAAGTCAATGAAAGAAACATTATTTCATTATTCTAAATAATGGAGCGCTTTTTTGAGAAATATTGTCCCTTCGTTATGGCTAATTTTCTGATTTTCATCAATTGATTCGTCTTCATCTCTGAAGATTTCATTAAACCTCTTCTTCATACAAGTAAATACAACACAGGACTGTATTACACTACGGTAGATACATACTCTGATCTTTACGCATATAATAGACAACAGACATAGACTTCAGTAATAGGCTATAATAAAATTCGTATTATGGAGTAAACGGCATCTCAGTTAATTTTTTTTTTTTTTACTCTATTTCAGGTTTTTTGAACCTGAGGCTAATTATGGATTTAATAAATGATTTTTAGTACAGTGAAAAAATGTCATGCCTGAGCGGGATTCGAACTCGAAACCGCTGGATGAAAAGCTGAGGCGCTACTCGACCACGGAAGCCGATCATCTCGGTTAAGGGAGCCCCTACTGCATAATTTAAAATTTAATTATTTACAAGAGATAAATATTAAAAATTAAAAAAACATGACTGTCGAAAAAAAGCATTGTTGACAAACAATAAACTTTTTTTATTCTGGTTTGATTCAATCACGATTTTGGGTACTATCAAATACCCTGTTTGAATTTTGAAAATCGGAAGATTGGTTGCGAAGATGTAACATTTCCAAATAACCTTTATTAGACGGAGAGTGTACATGATGTATGCAAAAATTAGCCTTCAACTTACTAACAAATACCCCGTTTGAATTTTTAAAATCGGATGATTGTATGTAGAGATATTATAAAAATACCCCATTACACCTCCCGATACTGTGCTCCTGGAGCATCCCGTTTCTTACCAATTAATATATGATTGGTCTAGCCTCGCACGAGGTGTTTTTGCATCATGTCATCACTCTAGCCTCACACGCAGTCCCCCGTGGGAAGCCCATTATTATTAAATAGAAATCTTTATTAAAAGAATATTTTTTTCTAATATATTTAATATTAGTTTATTTTATTTAACGTAATTCTATTATTTTTGTAATATTATTCATTTGATTTATTCGAATCATTCAGTTCAAATCCAGCTCACGCAGTGATAGAGGTACTTAGTTCACAGTTCATTAAATCAATTCATTAAATTTTGTGCTTCAACCGGCAAATCTCAACTACTACATATCTATTTATTTATATATATACACATATTTATATAGCCCATGACACTCCCGGTAACGTAAGGTAACGCGGGGTTCGGGCGTTCAGCTGCTACGGTGGAATATACAAACGTACATCGTAAGTACATTACACTCCTTTTTGTGCAGTCGTGTAATAAAAGAAAGGGATTATTAGTTAATATTTAGCAATAAATAACATACTGCCTGTCAAAAATTCATGTAATTTGTTTTTCTTAAATGTTTATGAACAATAAGTAAGAAGAAGCAACACCAACAAATAACAGCAAAAATAAAAAACATATTTATATGATAAACATGTTTTCTAAACATGTCAAAAAATCATAAGATTTTTTTTCTTAAATATTTATAAACAATAAATAACAACAGTAATAATAATTATAAAATGAATTAATAAATTTTACTCCCGTAATTCATTCATTCAATATCTTAGCACATCTTTAAACACAACTATTTTCGTTACAAATAAATCGATACTGTAAATAGTATCGATTATCAATTTAGAATCGTATATGTGATTTTTTTTTTGTCTTGTAGTTACAATTATACCTATATTCAAATTTATTTAGCGTACGACGCTACTAGTAAAGTAAGGATTTTAACGCGGCGTCATACATCTAAATCGGTTCGGCCGTTGAGCTGCTACGGTGGAACATACATATATACACCCTAAAAACATTAAATTCCTTTTTTGGGCAGTCGTATAACAAAAATTATATTTCCATTTAAGTCTATATTCAGTATTTTGAAAACAAGCTACTCATGAAATATTAGTTTTGTTATTCTGCAGTATTATGTAGTCTTAAGTGCTAAAATATACGACTGCAGAAATTTAGAAAAGTAAAACTCTTATCGGATTAAAAGCGGCTTAATTTGTTGAGAGTACATTCTGAATACATGCATCCTCATATTAAGTTATTCTTAACGGTGCTGCTATCTACCTATATACCATATTAATATGAACTTTCAGTTTGTTTACAAAACAAAGTTTTACCAATTTTTTTTTTTTTTTTTGTTCACCCTTCATTTACTCTCCTCTAGGAGCCGGAACAGCATCTAAGCATAACTCAGTTGTATCTATTAGATAATACATTTACAGTTAACAAAGAAAAACGTGTGATTTAAATCAACGTTAAAATTTGATTTTCGATATTTAAACACGATTCTTTCAATTTATTTAAAAATTGAACTTTGGTAAATCTTTTTAAAATTCACTTTTAATTCATCAACAGATTAATTTATCAATTCTCAAACTCGTTCAGCCAAATTGATAAAGTTATTTTAAGGTGTCTTTTTTTGTTTTCTCATGGGTGATGGGTGGTGAAGAAGAGTCGGAAAGTTACCTTTATTACCAGATTTACGGAACACTTAAATTAATGAATAGATTCAAACGAGTAAATTTGTCTTTTTTTTAAGTGTAAGATGGTTAATGATTGATTTCAAAAAAATAATGACTAATTTTAGCATTAAAAAAAAAAACTAAGTAAATTATTTGCAGCAGCTGGCGTTGTCAGTATTGAACTTCGTATAACGCGTAATTCTTAAAAATTTCAATTAAAAAGGCCGATTATAATAAATTTAGTAAAGGAAAATGATTTCTATTAATGGAAAGATTTCCGCTTTTTACTTGTAATATTTTATTAACAGCTTGTCAAAAAATAATTAATATTTTAATCGCTTTCTTTTCTATAATATATTGTTTTATAATATTGTTTATTTCCCGTTCTTTTGTTTAAAGTTAAATTGTTTCCCTGTGGGATTTTTTATGTATTATTTGATTTGTATGTATGTTTATTTTTATTATTAGTCAATTGTAGTGTCAAAAGAACGAGGAAACGTTCTGTTACTAAAAATAAGTCGTCGGCGAATGTAAATAGCAAAATTTGATTTTTTGTACTTGAAATGTCGCAAAGTTGCTAATATTACAATTCTATATTTAGATATATAGCTTGTAAAATACTGAGTTTGCTACAATTTTTGATTTATTTTATTTTACTTTAACTTATCCACTTCTATTTATAACTTGTTTTTTTCTTTCGTATGATTTTATTTTATTTACTTTTTCTCCTCATTAGCTTTATCTAATTTTAAATTCTTCACGATTAACTTATTGATTTGCTTTATAACATCTTTCTTTTGCGATATTTTTTACCGTAGGTTGTTATCTACATTCAAGCAAGTGTATGTGTTCCTTTTAAATTATGTTATTTAATTTTATTGTAGAAAACAGGATTATCTGGTGTTTCATTGAGTTTCAGATCTTATTTTGTTCATTTTTACATGGAAGGGCTTTCAATTATAACTTTGAATCAAAAGTTACAACAAAAAAGAAAACTTAAAAGTTTTATTTTATTTTTTTTTTGTTCCCTGTAATATTTTATTACCGGTAAGAAAATTGTAAAAAAAAAACTCTTCCCGAAAACTGTGAAAAGAAATATCTCTGGTTTGAATTTCAGAAAGGTTGTTATGAAAGTTATTTAAAATTCTGTTTGATTTTGTTTTTCATTGCTTAAATTTTTTTATTAAAATAATATCCTCTCTTCATCTAAGAAAAAAAAATGTTTTGTCAAAGGAAGGTGGAACGTCTATTCTAGTTTCGAAATAGAAAAGAAAATTTCAAAGGAAAATTACTTTTAATTATATTTTAATCATTTAAAATTTATTAATAAAATTCTACCTCCTATTAAATACTGTTTAATCTTTTCTAATTCTCCCCAATCAGTTTGGTTTTTTATTAACGGTGTTCCAATTATCGGCAGTTTTTTTAAGAAATGTATCTTTCTGAAACGAATGTTTTTTTTTTTTTTTTTTTAAAGTGCGGGCATCAACAATTATGATCATTAGCCCGGTGGAAGTTGGTAGCGTATGAAAAGATATCATACCTGACCGGAATTCGAACCCAGAACCTCCGGACGAAATACCGAGACGTTACCTACTTAGCCGCGAAGATGGGCAATTATTTTTAATAAATTTAAATAAAAAAAAAGCAAACGGGGAACTTTTTTTTTCATAAGTTGTGTGAATTATAAAACTAATTAATAATTATACTACAGATGTGAAATGATACCTGGTATTTAAATTTGTTGTAGCGCAGAATGTTAAAGTTCAGATGGTAAGACCATGTAACAAATGAAGAAATATTAAGAAGAATTGGAGAAAACAGGAAAATGCTAAAAGTAATTGAATATAGGAAATAAAACTGGCAACGGCATTGTTTGAGAAGAAGGTGTTTTTAGTGGATGTGATAAAAGGCTTGGAGATTGGAAGGAAAGGAAGAAGAGCGCTGGCAGGAGAGATGGACTGGATCAGAGGTGGGTCTCTGGATGAAGAATTTAATACCAGATATCAGGCCTTGGCTCAGACATGAGAACTGGGTACTCACGTTTGAGCTAACCCAATTTTTATCGGGGCGTGGTAGCTTTATAGCTATTTATGCGGCAAAAAGAGACGGTCGTGTGAAAGCTGCCAGTATTGTGGAGAGCGGGATACCGCAGAACATACTGTCTTCCAGTGCCCAAGGTGGGAGGAAGACAGGATGATGATGCGGATGCGGTTGGGAGAGGTTACCGCAGATAATGTATTGGAGGTAATGCTTCATGGTGAGCAGAACTGGCCAATAATCAGTAAGGTAATAGGGAACATCATCCGAAAGAAGACCCTGGAAGAAGTGAGGGTGCTAGCGTTAGGACAGGGAGGACAGCCCCGATCAGGAGGCGTGGGATGCTCTGGTGTCCCACCTTCAATGATTGAACGGGGACTCCTGGGGTCCTTAGATGGGGAAAAGAAAGACCGAGACCCGGTCTGGGGCCCCATTATGGTCTGGGACCCCGGATTAGAGGCAGGCGCTTATTAAAAGACCGAGACCCAATCACTGGAGGGTGCTGTCAGGAACGGCGGCAGGACCTGCCCTAATGGCAAAAAACTATGAAAGAATGCGACAAATATTTTTTTTTTGTTTTTTGTAATAATTTTCTCAAAATTTACTAGAAGTACAAATGTGGGATCAATATTTATCAATTTTTCTGGTTAAAAACCATATGAAACTATCATTCTTAATTTATGTTCCAAGATTCCCAGAATGGCTTCATCTTACCATTGAAGAAGAAATCATTTCTTGCTTATTTTTATATGAATCTTTTCGTTATATTTATTTATAGAATATCCCTAGAAATTTTTTACGTTCTACATGAAATATGATTTTATTTAAATAAAGGTTTTTTATATAAAATTCTTTTGGGTACGGCACCGTTAGCAGAAGTTTTCAGCTTAAGTGCTAATGGTGATTGTTCTGAGATATTATTTTTAAGATGTTTGCTACAGTTATTTTTACTTAAAAATTAATTTATGATAAAAAAAAGTACTTAGTATGATTAAATTTTTTTTTTTTTTTAAATTTAAATTTATAATGTAAAATTTTACTTATTTATTGTTCATTCATTAATAGTGTTCTGCCATTAGGGCAGTTCTCGTCACGGTTGCTGCACTCCATCATGTTCAATTCTTTTGTTTCCGCATATTTTCCCTTTTCCATAATCCCATCCATCATCTGAAATCTCTTCCTTCTTCTTCCTTTCCTTCCATTCACTAAACCTTCAATCGCATCCACTAATAAACACCCTCTCATACAACGTCCTAGCCAGTTCCTTTTCCCATATTCAATCGCATTTAGCATTTTTCTGTTTTCTCTTATTCTCCTTAATACTTCTTTATTTGTTACATGGTCTTGCCATCTGATATTTATCATTCTGCGCCACATCCATATCTTAAAAATTCCAATTCGTTTTCTGTTTTTCTTCCTCATCCTCCACGTTTCAACTTCATAGAGCATTACACTTCAATTACAACATTCCATTAATTTATTCCTTAACGCTAAGTTTACCTATCCAGACAACATCCCAACCTCGTAGGGGAAGACACCAGTCTTATGACGCTTCCGGTAGCCACACCTCCCCCCCCCCCCGTTACTAGACCTGATGGGCTTTAACGGGAGTCGTTTTTCGCCCTCTAACTTTTTACATTTCGTAATAATAAGCCAGGCTTTGTTGGGATGCCACAATATAAACGCCTCGGTAGACATTTAAATAAGTGATTTATAAACTCAGCTTCTGCCTTTACTTCAGGCCTCATCTGGATATTTTGAATGTCCTACATCGTTTAACTAGCTAACAGAGTTCGCGGAAGCACGAACCCCGAGCCTATTTCTACATTTTATAGAGCCAATTCGTGTGTAAATATCTCATAAATTCGAGACAATTGAATACCACCAAAAATGTTTTTCACAACAACGAAATTTATCCCTAGTTCCCTTAGTGAACTCAACTTCTATTCATACTCCTGACTTGGTATCCAGATAGCAGTCTTCTTTTCTTATTAAATGGCTGCTTACTTCTTGATATTCTTGTTTTAATTTCTAATGTACAAGTCAAGTCATAACTTATATAGCTCCCTAATAGTGAAATTTCTTCACCCGCTTTAAAATTTTATTTCCTATCTTAATGTGTGACAGATAAAAGTACGCATTTTTTTTAAAAACAGCGCTATCTGTTGGACGTAAAAGCAACGTACTTACGATTCCATTTCAGTGTTTCCGATATAGAAATTAGCGGATCGATTAAATCGGTGGACCAATTTTCTCTTTTTTTCTTTTTTTAATTTTCTCCTTCTTCCCCGTGCGTAAATCGGTCCAGTAGTTTTTTAAAGAGAAAATCGATGAAAGGGAAGTAAGGAAAAGAGAAATGGGGGAAGGAAAGGGAAATTGAGAGGAAAAGGGAAAAGTGTGGGAAAGGAAAAGGGCTAAATAGGGAAGGAAAGTAAATATAGTAAAATGAAAATGGGGAAAAGGTTATGGCGAAAGGGAAAAGGGAGAAAGGACAAAAGGGAATGGTTAAATTTTGTGAAGTTCCGTAATGTTCATTTTGTTAATGTTTTATCAAATTTTCCATTGTGTTCATTTAATCTATATGTATATACTCAAATCTAGCAGTAGCGAATCATTGCCAGGTCTCCTGGTGTGTGTATATATATAATTAAAATGTTCATTTAGATTTTACTCCCGATCTTTTAAAAGTTTTAACTGACAAAACAGCAGTTGGTGGTAGATAATAGAATTATATGTAAAAGTAATTCGCTCATCATTATTTATCTATTTTTATTTTTTTTCATCAATTAAATTTCCTAAGCTAAACAAAAATTTATAAATATGAGATCAACCTTAATTTTTTTTAATTTTGCCATGAAGCGAGTCGCTTCATGAGTAAATTAAAAAATATTTTATTTAGATTGATCGGTAAAGATAAAACATGTCATGTGTAATACTGTTCATTGTATTAATACTTTATTATTTTGTATGAAAATTTCAAGTATAAATCCTCTTCACTGGATCATCATGGTATTAAAAATGACGTTTTTAAATCTCTTAACATTCGGTTTTATGTTTGTTTTGTGTTTTTTTTTTTTTTTTACGTTTATACGTAGCGAACAATAATGTACGTGATTTTTTTAAAAGCATGTTTTTCCATAACTTTAAAAGTGGCGTATTTGTGTGTAAGTGTGTGTCTGTGTGTGTGTGTGTGTGTGTGTGTGTGTGTGTGTGTGTGTGTGTGTGTGTGTGTGTGTGTGTGTCTGTGTGTGTGTGTGTGTGTGTGTGTGTGTGTGTGTGTGTGTGTGTGTGTGTGTGTGTGTGTGTGTGTGTGTGTGTGTGTGTGTGTGTGTGTGTGTGTGTGTGTGTGTGTGTGTGTGTGTGTGTGTGTGTGTGTGTGTGTGTGTGTGTGTGTGTGTGTGTGTGTGTGTGTGTGTGTGTGTGTGTGTGTGTGTGGCTACTGTTATTTACTATGAGAGTCACGTGTATTGCTACTTCTCAGTCTGAATTACTGGAGTAAAAGTTTAACTATGATTTATTTTCCGATTCAAGTTTGTACGTTATTGAACATCGTTAATATTCGAAAAAAAGTTCCATATTATCTCTTTATATAAAGAGAATTTTTTTTCTGCTTTAAATTACATATTACAATGTACCATTTCTTTTAGTATTTTTCTTAACAGTATTGTTGTAAAAATGTTTGTTTTTAATATAAGTTTGGTTTATTTCACTTTAAATTTTTTTTTTTTTTTGTTTAGTTTTCTAATTTGAAAAAGTTGATGTGAATTTCTCAAACGACTTTTTTTTATTGTTCAGTCGTGGTGTTTTTTCGATTAAAGAAAGTTTATCCAGAAATGCTCGTTGTTGTTTTTTTTTCTGTGATTTTAACTGTTCAATTTTCAACGCTTTTTGAATTGTGTAATGCTTGCAAAATTTATTTTGCAATCTAAGCTTAAATATAACTAATGATCCTCCGTTTCGACGGAATTGTTATTTACTCTTTTCTCGTAAACAGTTTTTAACTTTTATAAATATAGATATTCTGCACTTTTAATCAAGCTAAAATAAAATACCACATTTTTAAAAACTTAATTTTTTTTTGTATCAATCATCTGGATGGTTTCATGTTTTTCTCGATTCTTTTTTATTCTGTTTTTAAGTTTTATCCTCAATAAAATTATTATTATTATATCCTACCAAGTACCTCGTTTTTTAGGTTTAATATTTAAAATCTCTATCTTTTAAGAAAATTGAATTTTCTTCACGTAAATTAAAAATGTAAAAAATATGAGTGATCAGAAGATGTATAAACAGTGACGGCTCCTAGCTAAAATTATTGGGGGGTGCTGCTCCAGAAAATTTTTCCCTGCACCTTTTCAGGGCCATGGGTAAAGTTTACTGTAAAATAAAAGAACCGAAAAAATGAATGAAAGAATAGCTGGCAGCAGGAAAATCTAATTCTACATTTTATCACATTGAAGAATATGATAGACGGATTTTTTTAAGCACATTGTGCTCAAAAACCGAATTCGGTTTTTGTGAAAAAAAAAATATATATTTGTTATAAAACTCTTACCTCTATTCACTATATTTCGTACATATCACATTTACAGAAATAATACAATTCTTGTGATTATTCGTTGTTTAATAAATGAGATCGGGCCGGTAAGACTTTTGTAATAATTTTTTTCTATTTTTTGCTTATTATATGAAACGCTTAAACATTGTTTATTATCTATTATTGTATATTGTCTATTATATATATTTAACATGTATTTTTTTTAAAGATAATTCTAAATTAATAACAGATTTTGATAATTGAAATGTAATGTCTTACCTTTTTTTTGATTTCAATAACGTTTTGTTAAAAACAGACCACTTTAGTTCATTTTTTGGCAAGTTCTTTCTTTTCTTGCTGATTTGTTGTTTTTCAGCTTTTCTTTTTTGCCAGTAATTTCTAAGGGTTTCAGATCTTCTGGTTCTGAGTACACCCGGCTTATTGTTTTCTTGGGTTTTGATAGGAATCTTGTTTCTTTATTTTTTTAATTTCTCATAGTTTCCGGTTTTCGTTTTTAGGTTTTCACGGGTTACTTCTAATTCCTCCATGTCTTTCTGTACTTCGTATAACCAGTTCGGTCTGCTTTTCTTGTTCCAGAAAAGTTCGATTATCCGTCTGATAAGTCTGATCTCTTCCGTTCTTAAAATATGTCCTAGAAAGGAAATTCTTTTCTTTCTAGATTTATTAGTTATCGGGACGATCGTTTTGTAAATCTCTTCGTTTGTAATAATTCTCCAAATCCCGTCTTTTTTAATGTTTTTCCCGATGCATCGTCGTAGAATCTATCTTTCAATCTTTTCCAGTTTGTTGGTAAACCTTGTCTGGTACGGTCCAAATATGGTTTCGCATCCGTAAAGTATTTCCGGTTGGATAACTGAGTTATAATGTCTTATTTTTGTGTTTATGGACATGCATTTTTTGTTATAGATGTTTTGTGTTTTTATTGTGGCTTTGATGAGTTTATTTATTCTTTCATTCCAGTTTGGATTTTCTTGGAGGTTGTGTGTGATGTTTACCCCCAAATATTTAATGTTTTCTACTAGTTCTATGTCATTATTGTTTATTTTTACTTTGCTTATGCATAGTGGGTCTCTCACCATAATTGTGGTTTTTTTGTATGAAATTTTTAGACCATATTTATATTTTTGTAATATAAATAAACAGTTTTATTTATATTACAAAAATGTTTGTTTTTTGAGCGAAAGAAATATCTTTTACTTTTTTTACTTTCTTTTTCCTGTTTAGCCTCCGGTAACTACCGTTTAGATAATTCTTCAGAGGATGAATGAGGATGATATATGTATGAGTGTAAATGAAGTGTATAGTCTTGTACATTCTCAGTTCGACCATACCTGAGATGTGTGGTTAATTGAAAACCCAACCACCAAAGAACACCGCTATCCACGATCTAGTATTCAAATCCGTGTAAAAATAACTGGCTTTACTAGGACTTGAACGCTGTAACTCTCGACTTCCAAATCAGCTGATTTGGGAGGACGCGTTAACCACTAGACCAACCCGGTGGGTTGAAAGAAAAATCTACGAGACTCTTACCGTACGGTTTACAAATTTCATTGTAATTTTTTTTTTTTTTTTACACTATATAAGAATAAATAATCAATGCTAGGAAAGTATTACAACGTTTTTGTCAGCTTTTTAAATTATTTCTCTTAAATAGAAAAAGAATAATTTACTTTAATTACATAAAAAATTATATTTTTTTATTCTTATGGTTATTTCTAATAAATTATATAATCTTTTAAAACTTTTACAGCTATTTTTCATCAATATTTTTTAAGCTCGTATAATATACATTTTATTTATTTATTTTAAATCTGTCTGAAGCATTTATTTGAGGAGGTTAAGTGGATGAGAGGATGATGTAATGATCCTAAACTTTCTCCTCTTGAATAAAGCAATTTACTCATTCAGTACCACCCGTCCCGCATAAGTCTCACCCCTACCCTGTCTATCTTTCCTTTCTATTCTAACTTTATTTCTCTCTTGTGCCCGCACATAATACACCCACATGCACAAATTATATGCCATTTTTATCTCTCTTTTTAAAATTTCCGTGCCTATCTTGTTTTAGTTATCTACAATCCTAATTCCACGGTCTGTTGATTTCATTGGTTGAAACCGATATTTGCATATGAATGGAAAAACAAACTTCCGTTATTTGAAATTCTATTTAAGCTTTTATAATACTGAAGGGTTTGTTGAATTATTATTTTTTTTTTTAATTGTTATTATCTTTTCAAGTACTTATTAAGATTAATTGTAAATAAATATATATTGTTAGTAAATTATTTAGTATTTTATTTAACAGTTTGATTATTATTAAAACTTCAAATAATTGAGAAAAATTATAATCAATTTGTTATAGTAAATTTATAGATGAGAGAAAATTTATCTCGTATTTAATTAAAAATATTTACTATAATCATATTTCTCTTAAGTTTTTCTGTAAATAAGATAATAGTTTGATATTAATAACAAAATATCAGGTTGTATAAAAAGTATTCAGCCTTTAAAGGCCAAAATTGAGAATACTTTTAACATTATTGAAAAGTAACATTATTAGACTACGTATACATCATTTTCTTCAAAGACCTTCTGCCATTTTTCCGGTAACACCATAATATTGTCGCTCTAGAACTTCTGTGGTTTCTAGACAAAAAAATTGAGACACGTGGTTTCCACAGGGCTCTTTTAAAACTAACTTAATACCATTGAAGTTCTGGAGAGACTGGAACAAATTATAGTCTGAGGGTGTCAGGCCCGGCCTATACGGCGGGTACATTAGAAAATCTCGGTCAAGTTCTCTCCATTTCTAACGGGTGGTTAAAGATAAATGCGATTTAGCGTTGTCAGCATTGTATACGATACTGTTGACCAGTTCAGGCAGTTTTTTTTTTTTAGTTACTAGGTGCAATCGCACTAATTTTCAACAGTTCAGGTATGAGTCTATCCTTCTGCCTGGCGGCAGCAGCTTGTGATACATGATGCCCTTCCAGTCCTTTCTTTTTACTGTTTAGCCTTCGAGAATTACCGTTCAGGTATTACTTCAGAGGATGATATGTATGAGTGCAAATGAAGTGTATTCTTGTACAGTCTCAGTTCGACCATTCCTGAGATGGTGGTTAATTGAAACCCAACCACCAAAAAACACCGGTATCCACGATCTAGTATTCAAATTTGTATAAAAGTAATTGCCTTTACTAGGACTTGAACGCTGGAATTCTCGACTTCCAAATCAGCTGATTTGGGAAGACGCGTTCACCACTAGATCAACACGGAAGGTACCCTTCCATTCCCACCAAACACAAACATAAAGTTCCTTTACTTTAGTTTGGGCTTTACCACAAACCGTGGAGCTTCTCCTCGCTTCGAGCACGGTCTTTTTCGCACATTTTTATCACAGGTTATCCACTTTTAATCACTCGTGATCAATCGCTACAGAAATGACTCGATATCTTTACGTTTCAGTCGAGATTTATAGGTAGAAATTCGATCTAGTAAATGTTTTCGAGTCAGGTATTGCTGCACCTTATTGTCCAGTTTTTTTGTAGTTAGCTTTGTCTAAATGGTTTAACACTGGTTGATGAAGGATGTTTAGGTCATGGCCATCTCGTGACTGCTTACATGCCGGTCTTCCTCGAATTTTTGACAGAAAACGCTAACGCTATGCGCAAAAGGCTCAGAGTTGTTTAGGCTACGTATTATAATATTACGTGATATGAATTCAAAAACTTTTTTTCCATCTTTTAACATACAGGGGCAACCAGGAATCGCCGTTAGGTATCTCGTTAGTTGGCCCCGCATGTAATGGCGGATGATTACCCCCAACCATCCTGCCTTCGTCCACTGTAGGACTCACCCATCGGGGTCTCCTACATATCTCCGAGATAACTGAACCTCCCATTCGGGAAAGCCCAGATACCCCTCAATGTAGGAGCTGCCCTTCCCGGCCCTATCCTGATGTTCCGGACATATATGGCCTTCACAGCGCGCCCTCCCACTCATACCTTGAGGGTCTCCCTTGACATCATCATAAAAACACAGACATGCCCATTCTTGTGGGTGAGCATGCCCAGGCATCCTAATCATGGGAGCTGCCTCCCTGTACCTAGACGCCGCCATAATTCGTAACCCCTTTTTTTAAGGGGTTCCCTGTTCAAATTTTTCCTTCAATATCTCACCAACCATATTTGCTACTTCCAAACACATATCTTCATTCGTCAACATGCTATTGATTACAGTCTCTGGTGTTGTTGCTGTATACCTGTCTCTTATATCATCCCACTTATGGCATCTAAACACAGTGTGTTCAACACTATCAGTCTCTTGGCAATCCCTGCAAACAGCAGATCTTCGGAGCTTAAACCGATATAAGTACTCACCGAAATCACCATGTCCTGATAAGAACTGAGTGAACTAATCTCGCCATGGCGCCGTCCCACGCAGCATCCTATATCTGGGATAAGTCTCCTCGTTCAACCGCCTTTTAAAGACGCTGCCCACCTTTCCTGCCAGTCGTTCATTATTTTCGCCCTCGCCTCTATTTTAGGTGTCCCCTTGAATCCCAATACCCTCTCTTCCGCCAACAGATCGATAGGCGGTGAGCTGGGAATTCAAAAACTTATTTTCCTTATTCTGTCTACGTAACAATAATTCTCATCTACGTAACAAAAAATATTTATGTATTTTTTTTTTTTATTAATTTGCTTCTCTTGCCAAAGCATACATCTTTCTTCACTCCACTGCGAGATTTTCATTAATAAATATATCAGCTGATCAATGTTTAAGCCGATATTTCTTGTAGAAGAAAAATCTGATGTCGGCTTATTACTTTTGTACGCCTATTAAATTACATATACGGATTTTTTCAAAATGAAAAGTACAAGAAAATCTTGTTCATCGACAAGAAAATCTTGTTCTTAAACGAAAATATTTAAATTTAGTCGGGGGGCTGTGAATAGTAATTGTGCTGTATTAAAGAGCTCTGAATAGTAATTACTCTATATTAAAGAGCCCCCCCCCCCCCACCCCACTGACTGCATTTAAATATTTTCTTTGAAGGACAAAGTTTTCTTATCGACGTAAGATCTGGTGAAACTTCATCATTAGACAACCTTAAATGTCATTGTCATTAGACAACCTTATTTCTACGACGTGAAAACTATATTTAAACAAATTAAAACTATCTGAAACTTGATTGTTCATCAATTATTTTATTTAATTAAATACTGCATAACGAACGATGTTTAGTCCTTTACTTCCATATTGTTTTTTTTTTTTTTTTAACTTACTTCCATATAGGAAGTAAACGAAGTATTGTGATAGCGAAAAATTTCGGTTTTCAGATTTCAACGGGAATATCCATTTTGACTATCCCTGAATCCATTTTGACTAGTTTCGCCGTGACTTTTGTACGTACGTATGTATCTCGCATAACTCAACAACGATTAGCTGTAGGATGTTGAAATTTTGGATTTAGGACTGTTGTAACATCTGATTGTGCACCTCTCATTTCTGATTGCAATCGACTGAACCAAAATTGTCCAAAAAAAGCCCAAAAAACTTGGATATTGGACCTTTTTTATTAACTGCAGTAATAAGCCCTGATTGAGAGCTTTTTAACAATATATATCATAAGTGGTACTTATTTTCACTGGTTCAAGAGTTATAGCTAAATGATATTTTAATTAATGAAATATTTGGATTTTACAAGAGGAAGGCACATCGGTTCGAATTCAACTTTATCTCCTTTTTTTTAATTTACATATATTTATTCATTAATAATTATTAACCTCTCATTGTAAAAATAAATTTTTACAATGAATAATAATTCAATAATAACAAAAAAATATGAAAAGTTATTAATGAAGTAAAATTTTATGTACTTTTCATTTTGAAAAAAAATCCTTATATGTAATTTAATAGGCGTACAAGAAAGTCATATGGTGTCCACATCAGATTTTTTTTAATAATTTTTTGGCAGTCATGATTTTTATAACTGTTATTATTTTGAAATTTATTTCAATTATTGTTGTTCAAAATTTTGTAATGGTTTTTAATGGCTAGCCGATCTGCCGTGCTGGACATATTGCCGGTAAGCGGGAAGGCTAGTTTGAGTTAAAAAAAACTCTCCTGGGTTGAGCCAAAATTGATTCCAGATCCAGCCCATGTGAGCAGGAGAAGAAATGGTATTAAAACAGTATTGTACCGCCGACGTCCAGATAGAGTGCTAGCGTCTTTGTTATTCATACGAAGGGATCTAGGTTCGAATTCCGATTAGGCCTATGCTTTCATGTATTAGAAATATTTCATGTCATATTTCTACGCATAAGCCTTTATGTGATGAACTTATAAGATTGATTTTTTTAAATTTGTATTTATGAATCAAACGAATGGAAAAAATATGTCTGTAAAAAACTATTTTTATCCTCTTGACCAGACTTTACATAGTGAAATTATTTAGTATGGTAAAATTATATATATGAGCATATGCATTTGAATAGTAATATATGGGGAGAAATGTCATCAGGGGAATGAAAATTTAGGGATTATGTGTCATATCTGTGACATATACATGACCTTTTGTTTTATGTATCCCTAATTATAGAAGTGAAATTTCTGATAGCGATGTCGTATCTCTCCGGTATTTACATAATTTAAATTTTTAACAATTTTCCCTACGTATATGGTGAAAATTTATTTATAAATTTTTGTAACAAACGGAAAAAAGTAACGAAAAAGTGTTGGAAAACAAGGAAATGCTTTTCCATAAATCGTTTAAAAAATTAATTTACATAAAATTAGTGGCCTACTTCAATTATTGATTATTCATCAACTATAAATATTGATGAAATCGTATTTATGGTTTTTTTAATTTGAATATATTAAATAAATAGATGAAGAAATTATAATAAATATTAATTAATAAATAAACAATATTTATTAAAAAAAAAAATTTAGTAGTATTAATTATATTAATATTATTTTTAATATACTCGTAGAATGATTCGGGTGAAGATGTAATAAATTTTCGGGTCGTACTCTACTGATGAAAATAAAGAAGAAAGAGTTCGCTCTGATTTCTGCGCCTTCGGCAAAATAAAATCAGACTGTAATTTATAGGATTCAAATTAAGGGATAAATTCAGTGATTTTATATGAAATCTGATCTAAAAAAATTTTTTTTTAAATTCTCAGAACTGCGTTTTTTGTAGGTTCCAAGAAATCTAGCTTAAAAGACAAAAGATTGTGATCGAAAAATAATTTAGTTTTTTAATGCTTTTATTTACAGTTTCATAAAAAATTACATTTTTCCCCGACGGGGCGTCTTATTCTTTAAGACTTTGGGGGTTGGCGTTCCCACGGGCCTAGCCTCTGCAGTATTTCTTCCCATTACACACTGAGCTGCAGAATACTTTACACTATACACGTTTACTACACCAAGAACAGTACACAAATTACAACATGTAACCATGAACTATCACTTTGGGATAGACGAGACCAGCTTTTATTATCTTATTTTGCTCGTCTCAAAGGACAGCCAAATCACCCGGCTTTTGACTCATTCCTTAGAAATCCTAATTTAGGAAAGGATGAGGACCGTCCACATTATACTGCACCAGTGTCCGTACCCGACGTCAGCTGCAACATATAAATGTTGACACATCGTCATTCTTTCCATCGTATCTGTGCTCATATCCTCCGTGGGGAATAAACCTTATAAATTTTATTTTTGACCTTACGACATACAATAAACAATCAACACTACCTCCTATCTTCCAGAAAATGTTTCAGTGTGTTCTCTCCAAGATGAACCCGGACGCGGTGGTATACACTGATGGATCGAAACAAAACGATACCGTTGGTTGTGCGTTTGTTGTCAATGAAAGAACTTATATGTTTGTTCTACCCGGTATTACGATTGTGTTTACCGCTGAACTATACGCTATAAATGAGGCTCTAAATATCATTAACCCCAAATATAGAAAAATTCTTATTTGCAGTGACTCGTGTAGTGCTCTCCAAGCTTTAAAAAGCATTTATTCCAAATATCCTATCGTCATTAAAATTTACAACGCAATCGCCAAGTTTAACAATCGCAACACAGAAGTAAGTTTTTGCTGGGTCCCTAGCCACGTAGGGATTCTAGGTAATGAACATGCAGATTCCGCTGCCAAAGAAGCATGTAATCAGCCTCCTTTCACCACTCGAGTTGCTACTTCTGATTTTATTAATTATATAAAACAATCACTAATAGCAAGGTGGCAAGGTGACTGGACGGCTACCGTTGATAATAAACTCCGGCAGATTAAAGATTCTGTGTTGCCATGGGACTTCTCATGCAGAAAAACTCGGCGTGAGGAATTAGTCCTCTGTCGATTGCGAATAGGACATACGAGGGTCACACACGAGTACCTGATGTTAGGAAGACACGCACCCCTATGCGCACGATGCAACTGACGCATGACAGTGCACCACGTACTCTTAGATTGCATAAGTTATGCGGCGTTGCGTCGTAAATTTAATCTACCCAGAAACATTCGTGGTGTTATGTACAATGAAAATGAAATATTAAACCGGATGTTTCTGTTTCTGCGTAGTACTGGGTTAATACAAAAAATGTAATATTGTCGTGTATATTTTTTATGTTAGATCTTTTATGGTTTTGAGTTTTCATTTTAGTCTTTTTGTTATCCGAGAATGGGCTCTTTACACCCATCTTGGACAAATTCTATTCACTTTTGGTTTTATTTTAGATTTTATCTGTAATAATAGTTGTAAGTTTTATTCATCTTCTAGATTAGCTTTATTTTCTTTTATTTTTTAATAAAAAAAATTCCGGGCGATGATAACGCGCAGGCGTTTTTCGCTCCCCCCCCCCAAAAAAAAAAAACAATTACAGTCATTAGCGACTAAAGTAACACTACATGATCATAAAAAACAAAAATAAACAATAAAGAAACAAGAACAGTAAAGAATAAGCATAAACAAGTAACAACAACAAATACAAACTAAAATACATAAATCAGACAAAAACAACTAAATTGTATTCTTCATTCCACTGTAGGAGAGGAATCGCAACAGATATTTTATACCTTCTTTCCGGTTTAGTAGAAATTTCGTATCTGACCCAGATCTAAGTTTTGGCAGATAATTCCAAAGATTGGACAATCAAAGAGCAGATGGTGCACGGACCATTTGACCTTGCAAGCATCACAGATCTTCTGAGAAACAGATGTCTGAGCCAAACAGATGAGTGTGGGTAAGCCTGGTGTTCTTAATCGAGTTTAGATGACTTGGTGTCTTCTGTTGCTCGTGAAAAGAAGTTTCTGGAGCACATTCTCGTGGTTATGTAATGCTGTGGGAGTACTCAACAGCCAGAACCTATTCCACTGAGCCCACAATTTTACACGGACTGATTATCATGCAGTCTCTCTCACATGTCGATTGTACTCGGATTCCATTTATTGCAGCTCTCTTGGCAGCCTTATAGGTCCGTTCATTCTCGAGAATACCACAATGGCATCACATTTTGTGTCCATGTCCATCAATCTTCCACCAATAAAATTCAATCCACTAATCCAAGAAAATCACCAAAAAATCAATCGAAAATACTGAAAAATAGCAGAGAAAATATTACACGCGTCTTACCACTAATGCAGTCCCAATTCGATTTTTATCTCCTACTTAGCACCGGTGAAATCTACCTCTACCTTCCGGCGTGCCGAAAGGGTTTTTTTTTACTTAATGGTATATATATATATATATATATATACCAGTGCTTTGAGTGTACTAAAGACAACTTTTGAAACTAGCTATGAAAAATATTAAATGATCACTCTTTTGTTAAGGTTGTCGTAGCTTTAAGTTTTTTACGTCAAAATTTATGTTTCTGAATGTCGTTTAAAATTCTGTTTCATAACTTTTTTATTTAAAATTTTTCGGTTGTCTTCTTCCCCATGGATACTATAAGTTTGGTGATCTCATACTGAGAGATAAATTGTTTCGAGATGGGAGTATTTACTAATTTTTTTTTTTTTTCCATCGTTTGTGTATTGTCTCATCAACGCTAATAGTCACCAGTGACTAAAATAAAACTACATAAAAATAGGCAGTAAACACCAAACTTTGAATAATAAACTAAAACATGAATAATAAATATTGTAACATCACTACTAGTCTATTTTCGTTGCGCAAATAGTAATTCCGTAAGGGATTTCACGTAAGCAAAACCGCTAAATTAAGTTCTCCATCCCACTGTCACAGAGAAACCGCAATAGTCTTTTTATGTATTTTTTCCGTTTCAGTAACCTTTACATCTGAATCCAGATTTAATTGTCATCGAATACACCCGAACATTCGGTAATATATGAGTAAGTGATTGACAGAGCATTTTACATTGCACACCTCACAGTTCTTCTTAGGAAAATTAAATAGTTGGGCATGGGTCAGCCTTGTTTGTCATCCTTAGCCGAGTTACGATGACTTTGTCTCTTCTGTTTTTTGGGATAAAAGGTTTCTGAAGACGATTTTTTTTTTTTTTTGTTGTTTAACGTTTGAAAAAATATTTTATGATCGTTTTATTTTGTATATATAATTAAATAAAATATTTAATAATAAAAAAAAAACAAAATATTTCCGGGCAGTCGTAGTTGAAGTCAGTCGTTTAGACTTTTTTTTTAACCTAACTTTACACTTCGATTGGAATTGTATAAAATAGTATTTCGTACTTTTTTGTCAACAATTTTTTTATCTTTTTAAATCTAGTGTGTAAACTTAAGTTAGACATTTTTCTTTTTTACTTCCTTGTACAAAGTAAAAAAAATATTGTGATGGCGAAAAAATTCGGTTTTTAAATTTCAACGGAAATATCCATTTTGAACAACCTTAAATCCATTTTGAATAGTTTCGGCGTGACGTCTGTACGTATGTATCTCGTATAACTCAAAAACGATTAGCCGTAGGATGTTGAAATTTCGGATTTAGGACTGTTGTAATATCTAGTTGTGTACCTCCCTTTTTGATTGCAATCGACTGAACCAAAAGTGTCTAAAAAATTCCAAAATCCAAAAAAGATTTGGATTTTGGACTTCCATCTTTATTGAAGTAATAATCCCTCATTGAGAGCTTTTCAACGATATATCAAAGTGGTACTTATTTTCATTGGTTCCAGAATTATTGCCTAATAATTTTAATTAATGAAATATTTAGATCTTACAAGGGGAAGGCACATGATTCGAATCAGACTTCATCTTCTTTCTTTTTGAACTTATTTTTTGTTTAAATATATTAATTATTAACCAGTGTTTGTAAAAAAAGTTTTACAATAAATAATTATTCAATAAAAAAAAATGAAAAAAAATCACAAGTTATTAATGAAATAAAATTTTATGTACCTTCATTTTAAAAAAAAATGTATAGAGGAAGTCTGTGCTGTCCATATCAGGTTTTTATTTATGTTTTATGTATATTTTTTTCCTTTCATTTTATGATGATTGATTTTACAATCAAAATGATTATCCATTTTTTATGTAAATTTTTGGATAAAAATTTTGAAAATTCTCTTATTTTTAATTTATTTTAAAACTGTTTAGCGTAGTTTTTTTTTAATAAAAGAAAAAATCTTTATCGATTTATTATTATTATTATTTTAAAATTAACATATATTTGTTATTATGCTAAGTGAGTTGTTTTATAAGATTGTAAAATCTAGTTAAACATTTATTATCAAAAATGGCATTAATTTGGGTTAAGGTGTGAAAAGTAAAACTAAATCGCTGATCTCCGTTGCGAAGTGGTAGCGTCTCGGTCTTCCATCTGGAGATCCCGTGTTCGAATCTCGTTCAGTTATAGCATTTTTCATATCCTGCAAATTTCCATCCGGGCTATTGGCTACAGAAGTTAATGCCAATAATTACAAAAAAAAAAAAACAAAACTAAATTTTAAAAACATTTTAAAATGTTAACCTCTGTTATAAAATTTAAATTTATTTTCGGTTTAAAAACACTTTTATAATAAAAAGGGTTTTTAAAAAGTTTTACTCGTTAAAAAATATAAAAATTTGCAAAACTGTAATTTTTAGAAGTAGGCTATTTATTTCCGCTAACTCTTTAATAGCTTTTCCCAACTATACTTCAAACAAATCTAAATTTGTTAATTCCTGAAGGCTATATTACTTCTTTTTTTTTCATTATAAAGAGATTTTTTTAGTTATATATTTATTGCTTTGTTGTATTAGGTTTTTCCATTTTTTTATTTTTTAACTATACATTTTTTATGATCAGTTACTGGTGTGATTCCACTGGGAATGTTTCTACTTTCTAGGTCACCTAAGTTATTAATTATTAGTTTTTATTGATCAAATCTAGTAATTGCTTTATTTAACACATATAAATTAGAAATATACAGTTTTTTTTTAAATAAATAAATATGACTTGTACAAACGATTTATTAAAAAAAATAATAAAACTTTCTAATTTACATTTCCATTTTAATATATTAAATTTAACGGGAGATTAAAGACAAATTATAATTGTCTAGAATTTTATGATTTTAAAATTCAGTCACTTATAAAGGTGAAAATTAATTTTAATTTTAAAATTTTACATCGACTTAAATAGAAAATTAAACAATGTTTTTTTTGTTTTTTTTAATTTCCTCTTCTACCCCTGGATTCAATAATTAGCTGTTAGCTCCCAGTTCCTAGCTATTCCTTATATGTATTTTTACATTAAATTTTTTATTTTTAATCTGATGTGAACACCACATGACTTCCTTGTACGCCCATAAATTAATATATTTAAACAAAAAAAAAAGTTCATAAAGAAAGAAGATGAAGTCTGATTCGAATCATATGCCTTTCCCTTATAAGATCGAAATATTTCATTAATTAAAATTTGATTAGGCAATAACTTTGGAACCAATGAAAATAAGTACCATTTGTGATATATCGTTGAAATGAGGGCTTATTACAGCAGTTAAGAAAAAGTCCAAAATCCAAATGTTTTTTGGTTTTTTTAGACACTTTTAGTTCAGTCGATTGCAATAAAAAGGGTGGGGAGGTGCACAACTAGATATTACAACAGTCCTAAATCCAAAATTTCAACATCCTACGGCTACGGCTAATGATTTTTGAGTCATGCGAGATACATACGTACAAATGTCACGCCAAAACTAGTCAAAATGGATATTTCGTGATCACAATACTTCTTTACTTCGTTCAAGGAAGTAAAAACCTTATCTACATATTTGCGTAAATATATACGCAAATTTGCGTAGCATTTATAGTTTTAGCACTGCTTTTGACAGTATTTTTAACGGTTTTTTTTTATTTTTACGTGATTTTTCTCAAAAAAAGTTTAGAGATATTGTTCTGTTTACCAATTTTATTTTTAAATTCTCAGACCAAATATCTAACAAATACATTAATTTTTTTTAAAGTATAGAACATTTAGTATTCTTTATTTTATTACCAACGGAACAAAAATTAGAGTGAATTAAAACCAGAAAGACGTAACTCAAAAATAAAGCATATCTGGACTTATATTTATAAGACTTTTTCTTACTTATATTTAACTCTAATTATGTCCTGAAATAATTCCAATTCCTGTTGGAACATTCTGTATAAATTATTAATTATATATGGCTTAATGAACTATCAGAACTCCATTTTAAGACTTGGAAAAATATAAAGAATAATTAAGATAAACTATAATCAAAGAGTCCATCTTTATTTTTCTTAAAAGAAACTTTTTCTCACGTTTTCTAGGTAATATTCAATTTTTTAAATTATATATGACACTATAAGTACATATTTAGAGAGAATTGATTTTTGAAACTCATGTATGGAATAAGTAGAAGCAGCTAAATCAAAATTTTCCTATTTTAAATTTTAAGGAAAATACCAGACTTTCAAAAAATCTTTTAATATAGTACGTTCGGAAAGTCATTGTGCTGTATGCTTTAGAATTATTTGGTGCATTCTGTTATTTCGGTGTTAGGTTGGTTGCCCTGTGGGTTTGTTGGTCGTTTCTCAGTAATAAACCCAAAGTCAGTTATTGAGTTATAATTGAACGTGCTTCGTTTCGTTTCTTATTGTTTCGTTTATCGGAATCAATAGTTGCGAAGAACGTAATGGTTCTTTCGGTAAAGGAACGCAGTTTTTTCGTTGAACATGTCTTTCGTGAAGGTGACAAGTATACTAATTTAGTTAATCGCAAGTTCTCCGGAAAGTTTCCAAATACTTCTGTTCCTCATCGCAATGCAGTCGGAACTCTTATAGAAAAATTTCAGGCAACAGATTCCGTTGAAGGCGCTGTTCGAAGCGGAAGACCAACTAAACTAAACGAACAGAAGCTGCTTGGTATTTCGAATGATATATTCTAAAGTCCATCAAAGTCAATGCGTAAGTTAGCAAAGCAGCAAAATATCGGACTTATTATCAGACATAAAGCTATAAGAAAAGAATTGAAACTTTTCCTCTTTAAAGTAATATGCTTACAAGAACTGAACCCTAAAGATCGTGCCAAAAAACTAAATTATTGTCAATGTTTGAAAGGTTTTATTGAACAAAACTCCGTTAGTATCCTTGACATTACGTTTTTTTTACAGATGAAACGTGGTTTCATCTGGGAAGGTACGAGGGTAAGTCAATTATTATCCGCAATATAATTATAAATTTTACTGCAATACAAATAGGAAACTTACATGTACATCATTTTTCAATAGTTCCCTTGCATTTCAACGCACTTGGTCCATCGTTGCACAAGCTTCCTGATGCCCTCATAAAAAAAGGTTTTCAGTTGAGCTGCGAGCCAGAAATGCACCGCTTCTTTCACTGTTTCTTCCGAGGTAAATCGACGGCCCCTTAATGCCTCTTTGAATGGACCAAACAAGTGGTAGTCAGAAGGGGCAAGATCAGGACTATACGGAGGATGAACCGGCACTTCAATGTTGAGTTTCTGGAGCGTTTCAGCAGTATGTGGACGGGCATTGTCGTGCAACAACACAACACCTTTCGACAGCAGTCCTCGGCGTTTGCTTCGAATTGAAGGCTTCAGCTTGGCAGTAAGTATCTCACTGTAACGCGCACTGTTTATTGGTGTGCCCTTTTCCTCATAATGTTCCAGTACTGGGCGACTCACTTTGTGAGTCCCAAAAAACCGTAAGCATCAGTTTCTTGCGGACGGTTGGGCTTGAACCTTTTTTTTGCAGGGCGAATTTGGATGTTTCCATTCCATACTCTGCCGTTTACTGTTCGGCTGGTAATGATGGATTCATGTTTCGTCACCAGTGATGATTCTGTCTCGTTCGTTATCATAGCGATCCAAATGTTTTTGGCAGATGTCCAAGCGCGTTTGTTTATCCAACTGTGCGAGTTGTTTTGGGACCCGTCTTGCACAGACTTTATGAGACCCAAGTCTGTTGTGGATGATTTGGTAGGCAGAACCGTGACTATTTTGCAGACGATGTGCCACTTCATCAATAGTTACTCGTCCGTCTAAAAATACCATGTCACGTGCACGCTCAATGTTTTCCTCATTTGTGGCGAAAAACGGTCGTCCGGCTCCTTCGTCGTGCGTAACACTTGTGCGACCATTTTAAAATTTTTCAATCCATTTGTAGACAGTCCGTTGCGGCAACACACTGTTCCCGTACTGTACCGAAAGTCTTCGATGAATTTCGGCCTCTGATACACCTTCCGACCACAAAAAACGGATCACTGAGCGTTGCTCTTCTTTGGTGCAAAGAGAAAGCGGAGTAGCCACGGTTAACGGCAGGGCAGCTATAATGGAACTAACCTAGCACCATCAAACCTGCAACAACAATTAAACCACGCATGCGTCAGCTACTCAACACGACAGTACTACCAACATAAACAAAAGTATAACTAAATTGCGGATAATAATTGACTTACTCTCGTATATTACTCGTAATTCATAAAATACACGACTGTATTCGAAAACAAATCCCCATGAATTACAAAAACAATTTTTACACGAAGCGAAAATCGGAGTCTGGATCGGTGTGAGTGAAACGTGCATTGTGGGTTACATATTTCTTTGAGAATACCGTTAATTGTGATCGTTATTGTCCTGTTTTAACAAACTTCATTAATCTGTTAACAGAAATGTAAATTAATCACGATTGGTTCGAAAAATATGGCGCCACAGTTTACACAAATAACAGGTCAATGACAATTTTACGAAATGTCTTTGCTGAACGAATCATTTCGAGGTTAGTGATCTGCACGATCACCCTATCTGACACCTTCAGATTAAACTTTTTTTTGGGGGACAGCGAAAAATGTAGTGTATCGAATAGGCCACGCACAATTGACGAATTAAAAACCATAATTACGGCATACGTACGAGACATTCCAGTATATCACCTGATTAAAGTGTATGAAAAAATGAAAAGTATGCAGTGTTGTATTGATGCTGGAGGTGGTCATTTTCAACACTTTCTATTAACTATTCCAGTTATTTTAATAAAATGAAATAAAAATATAAAGTAATAATTAAGAAAATTTCATCATTCCACTTCCGTTATTTAATTCTCCAGCAAATTTTCGAACGCCTGTTTATTAAAACAAGTTGGATTTACGGAATTCAAGGAAGTGTAGTACTACAATTCAGTTATCTCCAATACTAAAATTCAATTATCCCCCTATATTTAATAATTCTGCTTATTTTCGCAACAAACCATATAAAATTGCGTATAAATTACGAAGCATTAAATCTTTTTAGATAATAGACGTTGACTTTTATACTGTGCCTGTATGTAAGCTTTTTAAGATTTCTTTTTCTTTTCAATTTTACTTAAAATTTAATCTTATTCTTTTCATACAATCTTCATTGTTTTTTCTCCTTACATACGTTTTCTTAAGTTCTTTTCTATATTAGTTTGTCGTCATCCCTTACTTCAACTTATCTTTTTCAAGTACGTTATCTACATTTCTTCATATATAGCAATTTATTATTTGTGTAACATTTTACCTTCTTCAATTTTTTTATGGTTATTTTTTTTTTAATTTCACTTGATTCTGTGTATATAAACATACAATTTACTTCTCATGATGCGATTATAGTTCATTATAATGTATGGAAAAAAGTTTTTAATATGATCAGTTTATAGTGTCAAAAGTACGGAAACTTCTTAACAACTTTAAAACTGTTCCGGATAGAGTACTGTAACTTTCAGGTTAAGATATCAGTCAACTACTTTACTTTCTGGCGAGAAATAAAATTTCAACCTATTCTTGGGGGGGGGGAGGGGCAGGGGTTGTAACTCAAATATTTTAAATAGTAACACCTTTTGTGTGATGTATAATTTGAAAAATCTATTTTAAGACAATAGAAATGGTATAAATACAATATACATATATATGGTATATGTTGGTACGTATCTTTTACCTTTTCGATTTTTCCCTTTCTCCCTTCTTTCCCGCGCGTAAATCGGTCCAGTAGTTTTTTGATCTATAGCAGACAAACATATCGGAAACATTACAATGAAATCGTAAAATTTTTTTTTTTCTCTTCAGTCATTTGACTGGTTTGATGCAGCTCTCTAAGATTCCTTATCTATTGCTAGTCGTTTCATTTCAGTATACCCTCTACATCCTACATCCCTAACAATTTGTTTTACATATTCCAAACGTGGCCTGCCTACACAATTTTTTCCTTCTACCTGTCCTTCCAATATTAAAGCGACTATTCCAGGATGCCTTAGTATGTGGCCTATAAGTCTGTCTCTTCTTTTAACTATATTTTTCCAAATGCTTCTTTCTTCATCTATTTGCCGCAACACCTCTTCATTTGTCACTTTATCCACCCATCTGATTTTTAACATTCTCCTATAGCACCACATTTCAAAAGCGTCTATCTCTTCTTCTGAGATACTCCGATTGTCCAAGTTTCACTTCCATATAAAGCGACACTCCAAACATACACTTTCAAAAATCTTTTCGTGACATTTAAATTAATTTTTGATGTAAACAAATTATATTTCTTACTGAAGGCTCGTTTAGCTTGTGCTATTCGGCATTTTATATCGCTTCTGCTTCGTCCATCTTTAGTAATTCTACATCACAAATAACAAAATTCTTCTACCTCCATAATCTTTTCTCCTCCTATTTTCACATTCAGTGGTCCATCTTTGTTATTTCTACTACATTTCATTACTTTTGTTTTGTTCTTGTTTATTTTCATGCGATAGTTCTTTCGTAGGACTTCATCCATGCCGTTCATTGTTTCTTCTAAATCCTTTTTACTCTCAGCTAGAATTACTATATCATCAGCAAATCGTAGCATCTTTATCTTTTCACCTTGTACTGTTACTCCGAATCTAAATATTTCTTTAACATCATTAACTGCTAGTTCCATGTAAAGATTAAAAAGTAACGGAGATAGGGAACATTCTTGTCGGACTCCCTTTCTTATTACGGCTTCTTTCTTATGTTCTTCAATTGTTACTGTTGCTGTTTGGTTCCTGTACATGTTAGCAATTGTTCTTCTATCTCTGTATTTGAACCCTAATTTTTTTTAAATGCTGAACATTTTATTCCAGTCTACGTTATCGAATGCCTTTTCTAGGTCTATAAACGCCAAGTATGTTGGTTTGTTTTTCTTTAATCTTCCTTCTACTATTAATCTGAGGCCTAAGATTGCTTCCCTTGTCCCTATACTTTTCCTGAAACCAAATTGGTCTTCTCCTAACACTTCCTCCACTCTCCTCTCAATTCTTCTGTATAGAATTCTAGTTAAGATTTTTGATGCACGACTAGTTAAACTAATTGTTCTGTATTCTTACATTTATCTGCCCCTGCTTTCTTTGGTATCATTACTATAACACTTTTTTTGAAGTCTAACGGAAATTCCCCTTTTTCATAAATATTACACACCAGTCTGTATAACCTATCAATCGCTTCCTTACCTGCACTGCGCAGTAATTCTACACGTATTCCGTCTATTCCAGGAGCCTTTCTGCCATTTAAATCTTTTAATGCTCTCTTAAATTCAGATCTCAGTATTGTTTCTTCCATTTCATCCTCCTCAACTTCCTCTTCTTCCTCTATTACACCATTTTCTAATTCATTTCCTCCGTATATCTCTTCAATATATTCCACCCATCTATCGACTTTAAAATAATGTAAAATATTTAGTACATCGTATGTTGCTTTTACGTCCAACAGACAGCGCTGTTAACACGAAATTTAATTTTTTATCGAATCCCTTAAAATCAAAATTTCGCAAATTTATTTCTTAGTGCACGCTTACTTAAAGATATGAAGGTACTCCTATAATAGTTTTGGTTGTATGTTGATTATGAATTAGTGAATCAGTCAGGACATTCTCTTTTATATAAGAGATTCATTTAAAATTTAGGAATTTTTGGACCGATATTAATATTGTTCTCCCGTTGTTTTTTTTTTTTTTTTAGTTTTTTTTTAGATATAATTTATTGAACTTTAAAATAAGTTTTAAGTTTAAATCTATCCATATAATATCATTATTATAGTGTGCAGTAAACCATAAATATATATACTGCATTCTATTTTATATCGTTCTTTTTTTCGTAAAGCTATATTCTGAATCATGAAATATGTTTTTTATATATAACCATACATTTAATACAAATGGAATTTATTTTATGTAGATTGAATATATATTTTTTTAAATTTCATTTATAATAAAAATTCCAAAAATGTTCTCCAGATATCAAAGATTTAATAGAAAATAACATATTTTCACGTTATTGGTAGACGTGACTTAATTTTATATTACTTATCATTATGCGTAATATGAAATCAAATATTTTCGTATCCTTTACTAAAAAAATGTTATCTTTTTTTTTCAAAAAAGAAAGTTTATAAATTATGTTATACATTTTTTCAAGTTTTACAAGAAAACTTGATGAAATTTAAACATTTTTGTAGGTGTTACAAGTTACGTGACCCTTATTTACACCGAACAGTTATCGTATGGTGTGCCTAAAATCATGTTTTTAAATTATTAATTTGAATTTCATTTTCGTGGTTATATTTACGTGTTTTTTTACAAAACTAAAGCAAAAATTCATTTGTTAGGTTTTGTCTGTTTTTCTATAGGTTTCAATATAATTACGCATGAACGGTTAATTCAAATTTAATGAAAATTGAAAAATGATCCAAAAGGTGTTTAGCAGTGAACAGTATTTAAATTTTAGCTATTTTCACTTGAAATATAAAGTTAGGCCTGTTCCTTTATCGCTGATATATATATATATTTTTAATTAGAAGCTCAGAATGAATTTTAACAAAAAATTATCCAATTACGTCAATTAACATTTTTAATTATATATTTTGAAGTAATTATGTATTTCATACACATTTGGTATATATATACTAGCTCTACCCGCCACGCTTCGTTGTGGCACATTGTGGTTGCATGGCTGAGAAATGAGAAACAAAACAAAGCATACGTTTCATAGAAGTTTAATTTTGCAATACTTGTGGTTATACAATATTTTTTTTGTTTTTCCACTGTCTGCGTAGATATAAAGGCTATCTGGTTTGCCGACTCGGGAACACGCAACATACAGTTACCCATGTGAGAAGTAATCCGCATCTAAATCTAAACCACACAATTCTAAAGATTGACCTTGAGCTTTATTGATTGTGATTGCAAATGCCAATCGAATTGGGAATTGCAATCTTTTAAATTAAAATGGTGTATCGGCCGGGATTATGGGTATTCAAGGAATGGGGACATCTTCACCTTTGAAAAACGCCGTTAAAATCGTTGCTTCCACTACGTTATTCATCAATTTCTTAACTGCAAGTCGCGTGCCGTTGCAGAGTTTTGGCTGATTAATATTCCGCAACAGGATAATAGTCATTTTTTGATCGAATCGTTGCTAGAATCAATCTAATGAGGAATGTTTTCCCAGTTCCTCCTGGCGCATCCAAGAAGAAGGTCTCCCCAACTCCGTCATTTATCATTTGCATTATGCGATCATAAATGCCTTTCTGTTCACGCGTTAATTTGGGAATGTTTGATCGGACATATGACTGAAGATCACCAATGTTGTAACTCTGTTCACGGCGTAAATCCACATCAAATGAAGCAATCGCAGATCGGGTGGGTGCTGGCATTCGCAATTGACTAAGAACTTTATTTGCAATAGCTAAGTACTTGTCTTCAATATTTATCAACGCTTCGTTGTAAATGCCTTCTGTAAATTCCACGGTCATATTGGTATTTTCTAGGCGTACTCTATGCAAAATATCCTCAGCCATATCCGATCGATAGCTTTCCCATAACTCTGTGGGAGATGAAGGGAAGCAAGCAGTCAATATAACTGCGAATAATGCGCGAATTTTGTTTGGATGTGCATTGTTGCACGCGTCATTAATACATATATCCCACTGTTGGTCGTTTTCTAATAAATTCAGAGCTTGGTGAAAGGCGCAGCTCAATCACGACACGATCACACAAAAGTACCTCGATTAAAGTGAATATTTAATTCAGATTGTATAATAATCTGAATCAGATGCAAGTGGATACTTTCTTTTTTCTTTGTTAATGTAATTGGGAATAGGTATTGTTTCACATGTGACTGCGGTTGTCGTTAGCTAGTATTGCGAGTGTTCCCCTCGCTTCTGGCAGATGGCGCGATCACTGGTACACAGCTGACCGTTAAAAAAACTGTTTTCTCGCGGTCGCGCGTATGTGACTGATGCGAAAATAGATAAAAACAATCTTTGATGCGGGTTATATATCGTGCTAAAATCTGAGCTCAATCGGTGCAGAACATTTTGAGTTTTTGAAGCGTACACAAACAAACTTAACATTTTTATATATAAAGATATATATATATGTTGTCTTTATTATATATATATATTCCTGGCATTGGTTATTTATTCTTATGTAGTGGAAAAATAAAAATACGTAAAAAAATCACCTAAGATTTCTTTTTTGGCGCGGATTTCTTTATTTATGATAAAGTTTTATTGTAAAATTATCTTTATATGTTTAAATAAACATAAAAAATGTTTAAAATTCAAAAGATTGATTTATTTTAATTTTCTCTGTTCTCCCATCTTCAAAATTATTTTCCAATAAATGTATTTGATTTTTTAAAGTTTATTATGTTAAATGGAAGAAAATAAAAAAATTCCATTGAAAAATGTACAACCAATAAAATCTTACTGAAAATTTGTTTTTAGGTGATGGGCGGGTGAGGTATATTATGATCATATTTTTTTTGTTTTTTGTAATATTATTATTAAAAGTTTAAATAAACCAAAAAGGATTCTTTTTAAATTCAAAACGTTTATATTTTTAAAATTTCTTCGTCTTCCCCACTCTCTATATTGCCCCAATGCTTTTTTGGATCACTTACCATACTTAGGAAGACATAAAAAAATTCTTTTAAAAAATATGTTATAAATAAAAGATACCTTTTTTCAATTATCGGGGAAGGGGAGAATTTGGAAGTATCCAAGCTGAAGTTATTTCACATGGTTTACCGAATTTTCAGAATAATCGTTCGCAATATAAGACCGCTAATAGTGATATCACTAGCTCTCTGGTACTTAAACCATTTTAACAGCGCTTGGTCTACATCATTATGTTGACTAGGCCGTAATTTTTTTGATTTCATAGAATTTTTTTCAAATTTTTTCTTAATTTTTTCACGGTTCTTCCATATCACCGATGACCGCCTAATTCTTGGGCGATGTCCTTAATAGTTTTTACATTCTCTAACCGCTAGATAATGTGCGCGTTTTCCTCTGTCTTGAATGTTTTTTTCGCGAAATCATAATTTGATCATTAATAAAAGAATTACACAGGATACGTAAAATAAAATATTGTACCCGCACGATATGATACTCTCCCAACAAAAGATTAATAATAACTGAATGTAACTGCTTCAGTTTACAATAATCTGGTACAGGAAGTAGATAAGAAAAACAAGAACGATAGTACATATGCAGATAAAATGGAAAAAGTGACGTTTCAACCGTCAAAATATTTCTGTAGCTACAATGTAGATATACTACGTTACTGACGAGTCACTTCCGTCCGACATTATATGTCACTGTAACCGATGTTATAAATAATATACATACTGTATTTATGTATTAACAACATGCCAGACCAAACAAGAGACAAGTTTTTGGTCAGTATATCCGATATTTCATTACATCCGATGTCACTATAAACGATATATATATATACGAGTTAAGATTACTACAACTGTGTCTATATATATATATATATATATATATATATATATACAGATATCTTTTTTGCAATATCTACTATTGATGATTGTTTAAAAATCAAAATAGCCACCTAGTTTTAGATTTTAAATAGAATTTTACGTCAACTATTATTAAGCATTTTCTTGTTTTCTTATTCATCTCAAACCGTTTGGCGAAGCTGTTTTATTAAAAGCTTTTATTTAACTCGCTTTAGAAATAATCAAGTCTTGCAACTGCTATATATTTTGATATATCGTATGAAAATCAATGAAATTTGTACACGTATGTAACTTCGATGACAATACAGCACTACGGGTCGGAATTTGATATAACCCATCTCCACGCCTCCACGCGCTACCCCCTACGCTAAATTCATGCATTTAGTTGAAAATTTTCATTTCACATGAACTATTTCTATATGAAAATGATTGAAATTTGGTGCACGTACGTAACTTCGATGTATAAAAATAAATATTTTTACTTTTTTTTTAGTCTTCATAAAAAATACAAAAAAATTACAAAAATATATTTGATTACGTATAAAAAAATATTTTTTAAAAAAGCTTTTATTTAACTAATATTAATATTAACATTAATAAAAAAAGGAAATAAATTAGAAAAACCCTCTAAAAAGTAAAAAATAAGAATTAAATCAAATTGAGAATTTTAAACAAAAAAATATAATATATTAACAAATATAAAAATGCACTGAAAAGTAAAAAATAAATTATATAAATATCTAATAAATAATCAATAAATAAATGTAATAATTATTAAATTTTAAAATTAAAAGTAATGAAAATATTTAGTTAAATAAAAGCGTGGCACATTTTTTATAACAATGATTTCGAATAAGTATTTATAGACATTTGCTGTATTTTAAAATATATTTTTTTGTTTAATGAGATTGTTTAGTATATGTATATACTTTATTTATCTGTAATAAAATAACTCGAGTTTTAATTCTTTGATGGTTCAAATTTGCACCGAGATGACCTTTAAGGGTTAATAAGATTAAAAATAAATATTAAATTTAGAAATCTTGCACAAAGTTATTACATTTTGACGGTAATCTGAAAAATTATTAATTATTATCGTTATTATAATTGTAATCGTAATTATGATGAATTCGTTAAATAAAAATTCATAATTAATTAAAATGAAACTTTTAGCGGAAAGAGTGCGTTCAATTTGGCTTAGATTACAAGCAGAATTCGAAGATGAACTTCAACTATGTGAGAACACGTACAACGAAAGCAAGTGGGTGCCTTTTTCCAGATTGTTACTTGTAGATAGTCAGTCTCAACTGGAGAGGTTCCAGCAGACCTTTCCGCCTCCTCGCGTTGTTATTGAAAATGAAAATGAAGATTAATTGTTGTAAAAATAAATTTTTGTTGTTCTAAATAAATTATAAAAACAGCGCCACGCTTTTATTTAACTAAATATTTTCATTACTTTTAGTTTTAAAATTTTATAATTATTATATTTATTTGTTATATATTAGATATTTTTATAATTTATTTTTTACTTTTTGGAGGGTTTTTCTAATTTGTTTCATTTTTTTATTAATGTTAATATTAATATTAATTAAATAAAAGCTTTTTTAAAAAATAATTTTTTATATGTAATCAAATATATTTTTTTTATTTTTTTTTTGTTTTTTTTAATATTTTTTATAACTTTAAATAATATACTGTTTGAATAAATTATGTATGTGTGTTCGCCCACGTGTACGTTGTGACAGACAAGTATCTTTATTGTCAAATAATTATAATGTATAATTTTTCTGTAAATATTATTTTGTATTATTTTTGAAATTTTTAAGCTCTATTTTGTTGTATTCTCATATTCCTTCTCTTTATGTCTCACTTTTATCTACCCTTTAATTGTATCAATATATCTCGTTTTCTATCCATTTGTAGGCACGTATGTACGTAGGTATATGTAACGTCGAGTTAAGGCTGAATGTATTGAAATTAATGATTTAGAATTTCGTCCCCTACATTCATCGCTTGCAAAGAGGAGATCCCTCTGTGTGGTGTTAAATATTAAATGCACGCAGTATTTGTGGTGGTTTTGAATTGCCAATGGCACTATATGTTAACACCTTCACTATCCTGCTGCTGTCTGTCCGTCTATGAGTCTGTATGGATTGACGTGCCGTGTATTCCTTAATGTATGCTCATCCTTCATAACCTCCCCTTTATCATATTATCTCTCTTGTCTCTCTCTCTCTCTCTCTCTCTCTCTCATATCATGCTCTCTTCTCATGTAGAATTACTATAATTTGAATACCATACTATGATGCATAGTATTATAATGAAAGTATATATATATATATATATATATATATATATAGAGAGAGAGAGAGAGAGAGAGAGAGAGAGAGAGAGGCAGAGAGAGTGAGGACCTGTGAATTCGCTCCTCCTATATTAGCTACCTTATTATTAATCGTCGATATTTAATTCACACATCGTGTAATATATATATATTACAAGACGGGGGTACTAGCGTACTCCCATCGCGACTTCGCCCAAATATAGATGTAGCTTCACTCGAAATGCTTTTTTAATAGCAAATTTATTCTTTTATAAATAAAAAAATATTTAATCGACAATATTATATTTAGATTTTCATTAAATCCTGATAAAACGGTAAATAAAAATTTTTATAAAAAATACTGAAGGAATATACGATAAACAATAATTGTTGATCAAAATTTATATAAAGGAAAACAAAAAAAGGAAGGTAGGGAAATTGAAAAATATTTATTAGACCAATCCATTTTATGAATGAATTAAAATAATTCAATATAAAACTCCAGTAAAGATAAACAAAAAATTTATTACAGTTCCAAATCTAGCATCCCCATCGCGGCTTCGCCCATGCTCTATGGTTACTGATCGCTTCCCATCACGATCAGAGGGTCATGGCTCGTTTCGCTTTCCCTTCCCGTTTTCTCCCGTTTCTCTTTCCCTTACTTCCTTTTCCTCTTCCTCTTTCCTCTTTTATTTTTTCTCTTTTCCCTTTCCATTTCCTTTCCCCGTTTTCCCCGTTTTCTCCTTTTTTATTTTTTCCATTTTCCCTTATTCCCTTTTCCCTTTTACCCTTTTTGATTTTTTCCTATTTTTCTTTTCCGATTTTTTCCCTTTCTCCCTTCTTCCCCACGCGTAAATCGGTTCAGTAGTTTTTTAGTCTATAGCGGACATACGTATCGGAAATATTGAAATGGAATCGTAAAATATTTAGTATAGCGTATCTTGCTTTTACATCTAATACGCGGAACACACAGTACCGGGGGCCTCCAAACGGAAACTGATTGCGTCGGCGGCGGTGTCTGCGACATTATACGCGTCGCCGGTTTGGGCTGATGCAATCAGGATACAAAGAAACAAGGATAAACTGCGAAGAATGCACAGAACGGCATTGTTGGGAGTGGTGGCAGGGTATCGTACTCTGTCATATGAAGCTATATGTGTGCTTGCGTCGGTCCCGCCGATAGAACTTTAGATCAAGAGCAGGAAAGCGAGAGCGGAAGGGTGTAGTACAGCTGAGACCGAGGCGATGACCCGACAGTGGTGGAAGGAAGTACGGGCAGAGACTAACGCTGCGGCCTGGACCAGAAGGTTAATAAGTGATTTGGACGCACGGCTGGATCGCCAACATGGCGAGGTGAACTTTTACATAACACAGATGATGTCGGGTCATGGATGTTTTGGTTACTACTTAAAAAGATTCGGCAAGAGAGACACACCTAACTGCGACTACTGCCAGGAGGTGGACGACGCAGAGCATACGATGTTCGAATGCCGATGATGGGCACAATACAGACAATTCATAGCAGTCGATAACCTGAACGCGAATAACATAGTAGAGTGGTCGCTAAGGAGGGAGCAGAACTGGAACGTTTTTAACAATTTCGCCGGTACGGTTCTTCGCACTAAGGAAGAGGAGGCGCGACGAAGGAATCGTTAGGTTCAATCGTAAATAGGGATAGGTGGACAGCCCCGTCTCTGAGAGCCTGTATGCCCTGGCGTGCAGGTTTCGGTGAGGGGACGGGGACTCCGGGGAGATTTCGCGGGGATAAAATTAAAAGACCTAGACCCGGCCGGCGTGGCTGGTTTTGGGGTTGCGCGCGCTCCTTGTGCTGGTCGCGCCGGTTTGAGGCAAATTGCATAAAGACCGAGACTCAGTTTCTGTCGGCGGGGGTGGGGAACGGCATAGCCGGGCTTTGCCCTCGTCGGCGGGAATTAGAGGCAGGCAAGAAAAGATCTAGTACCGGGGCGGTTGACCTGCCGTGCCGGGTGTAAAACCGGTGGGCGGGAAGACCGCCTTAGAATCAAAAGACACGTCTCTGGGCCGAGTATACTTAATTGGATGTCCGGCCCAGGGATGTAGGGGAAAAAAAAAAAGATAGTGCTGTTAACACGAAATTTAGTTTTTTATCGATTTGAACCCCTTAAAATCGAAATTTCGTAAAATCCTTTCTTAGTACACGCGTACTTAAAGATACGACGGTACCCTGAAAATGTCAAGTCTCTTCCTATAATAGTTTTGGTTGTACGTTGATTATGAGTCAGTGAATCAGTCAGGACATTCTCTTTTATATAAGATATATATATATTTTTTTTAGGGGTGAATGAAAAATAATCAAAATGCTTGGAAATTTATTGATTTTAAACGTGCATACTTATTTTTCAACCATAGTATATAACATTTACGTAATTGGATTTCTTTTACCTTATATATAAAAATTTTTCTTATGTCGTAAATGAAAAAAAAAGTTTTGAAGTCGTAAATGAAAGAAAAAAAATAGATTATCGATTATACTTGAACCAGTAATGTACCACTTAATTCATTTTATCATATATCGTAAAATTCTACATCGTAAATGGATTTCCGTTTAATGACATTTTCGACATTAAAAAAATTATAAACTTTCAGTTTTTTCACAGACGTTTAGCGTTATTTGAATAATATGCAGATCCAGTTTACTGTAATACTATAATCTTTGGTAATTTTTAAACTTAAATAACACGATTTTTTAGTTATTTTAAGGTCTTAATGATTAGTCAAGCAGATTTTACAATTTTCTCCCACCTCCGGTTAATTGATTCGAAAAAAAGTTTTCAATCTAAAAAATAATAATAATAAAATTGAGGTATGAATTAAGATCACAAACCATTTCAAATATCTTCGAGAAATAATCAGTAGAAACGGATTAGATAGACAAGTGGTTGAGACCTAAAAACACAAATTAGAACTAATCTTTTAGCGTCAAAAATATTTACAATAAAAAGAATCTTTCTAAAATAATATAATATTAATACACTATAATACATTTGTACGATCAACCATGCCATCTTATATATTTCATGGAAATCACAAATATAACTGGAATAGAAAATATTCTCAAGATAGAAAGAATCATTTTAAAAAGGGATATATGGTCCAAGAAAAATAAAAGAAGTCTACAGATTGAGATCAAAACAGAGAGAGATATGTACGATAAAATTGAAGACCTGGTAGTAATAATAAGAAAAAAAGACGACTAAATTTCTATAGAGACATGATCCGAAGAGATCAATCCAGGCTAACTAAAAAACAGGTTTTCGATAAACTATGAAGCTACAAACGTCAAGGAGGCTATATTAAAAGATGAGAGAAGAACTCAAAAAGATTATTATTATTAGAGAAAAAGACTGTCTGGGTCGAAAGCAATATAAAAGGAAGATTTTTAAATTAAAAGTTTCTGTAGGGGAATAGAAAAAACTCTACACTGAAAAAAGAAGAGGTAAACAATCCGAAAGATTAAAGAATTTCTGGAAGAAAAAGAAAAAAAATAAACTAGATGAAATTATATTTGCGTCTTGATAAACCTATTTTCGCGAAGAAAAAAGTCTGTTATGGACATTACATGACTTTCTAGTACGCCTGTTAAATTACATACACACATTTCTTTTGAAATGAAAAGTACATTTTATTTCATTAATAACGTGTGATTTTTTTTATTGTTATTATTGAATTATTATTTATTGTCAAGGGTTTTTTTTTACAATCACCGGTTAATAATTATTAATAAACCAATACAGTTAAATAAAAAGAAATTAAAAAAAAGGAGATTAAGTCGGATTCGTACCGACGTGCCTTCTCCTTGTAAGATTCAAATATTTCATTAATAAAATCTTATGTAGCTATAACTCTGAAACCAACTCATGATATATCGCTGCAAAGCTCTCAATGAGGGCTTTTAAGAAAAGAGACTTTTCTTACTGTAGTTAAGAAAAGATCCAAAATAAAAGAAAATTGATTTTTGGGCTTTTTTGGACACTTTTGGTCCAATCAAAAGAGGAGGGGCATAACTAGATGTTATAACAGTCCTAAATCAAAAATTTCAACATCCTACGGCTAATTATTTTTGAGTTATGCGAGATACATGCGTACAGACGTCGCTCCGAAACTAGTCAAAATGGATTTAGGGTTGTTCAAAATGGATATTTCCGTTTAAATTTGAAAACCGAAATTTTACGCGATCACAATACTTCCTTTACTTCGTACAAGGAAGTAAGAATAATTAAAATAATCTACTGGGCACTATTTTTAATTATTTGTGATAAAAAATATGATTGGAGAACCTTTTTATAATATCGACTAGAAAAAGTCCTATGGCCCGATGAAAAAGTTACATGTTTTATGTTTCATTAAATATAATTTTGTTAAATTTTTCTACCAATTCTAACTAAACAATGTTCGTGTACTAACAATAACAAAAACTTTTGTTGTTGTAACTTTTTAACGGAGCTCTTACACCAATTTTTTCATTTTTTATCCCTAAAACACAAATATAATTTTAGATAAATCGTTCCAGAAATATAAATCGTTGGGAAGAATGAATTGTTCGAGAAATATAAATCGTTCGAACGAATGAATCGTTCGTGCGCTGCGCGCAACAGCCTGGCGCACTACATGATCCTTTCTGTGCCAATAGCAACTAAAATAAAATGTGGGCATTACATGACTTCCTTGTACGCCTATCAAATTACATATACAGTTTTTTTTTCAAGTGAAAAGTACATCAAATTCTATTTCATTAATAACTTTTGATGTTTTTCATAGTTTTTCTTTTTTTTACTGTTATTATTTGAATATATCATAAAAGTATTTATCTTAAATTTTTTTACAATCGGAGGTTAATAATAATTATTAATAAATCAAATTAAAAAAAGAAAAAGTTAAAAAAAAGGAGAAGTGTGATTCGAACCGATGTGCCTTTCCCTTGATCCAAATATTTCATTAATTAAAATTTTATTTGGATATAACTCTGGAACCAATGAAAATAAGTACCACCTTATGATATATCGTTTAAAAGCTCTCAATGAAGGCCTTTTACTGCAATTAAGAAAAAGTTAAAAATCCAAATTCTTTTGGGTTTTGGACTTTTTTGGACACTTTTTGTTTAGTCGATTGCAATCAAAAAGAGAGGTGCAGAATTAGATGTTACTACAGTCCTAAATCCAAAATTTCAACATCCTATGGCTAATCGTTTTTTAATTATGCGATATACATACGTCCGTACAGACGTCATGCGGAAACTAGTCAAAATGAATTCAGGGATGATCAAAATGGATATTTCTGTTGAAATCTGAAAACCGGAATTTTTCACGATCACAATACTTCCTTTACTTTCGTAAAAAATTAAAAATGTGAGCACATCCATCAAACAAACAAAACCACGCACCATCCTTTTTTATGGGAAAGAAAGGGAATTTTTTTTTCTTGACGATATCACCAAATAGAAGAAATAATCTTTGAAATTGGACAAAAGATACACAAATAAGGTAAATTTAAGTACATTAAGGAGATAATAACACTAATTTTACTTGAATAAGAAGGAATTAAAAGAAGGATTCATAAAATGGAAACAGCTTATAGACTGACAGCGGATATTTACAATAAGAAATTCTTAAAGTATGAAGCTAAACTGCGACAGAACAAAACAGTAATTTACCCCGAAGCCTTGTATTCAAGCGATTGTTTAGTAAGGTTTAATGTAAAAAATCTGTTAAAAGAAAAAATAAGAATCATAAGGAAGATTTTTGGACCTAAAAGAACAGAGGAACGGTATAGGCTAAAATTTAACAAAGAAATTTACCAACAAATAAAAGATTTAAAAACTGAAATGCGGGAAAGAAGAATGAATTTTTTGACCATATTTACAGAACGAATGACAATAAAATTAAAAAAACAATTATTTAACTTTTACGAAGTTATAAAAACAAAAATAGGGTGGCTCCGGGAAGTAAATCAAGACCTAATAATGAGATAAAGATTGAAAATAAAGAATAACAGAAGTTTCGAAAATTTCGTTTATGTTCGCTGCAACTGCCAACTACCTTGTGGACTGCTACCTTCTGTATGTTATGCGGCGTTGCATCGGAAATTTAAATTTATAGATATTATAGAGATATTCTAAGAAACAATCTGAGGATGTTAACGAATATGTTTTTCTTTATTAAAGCCGAACATCTATATTCGATTATCTAATACTTATTATAAAACGGTGATTTTTTAGTCCTGTTACCCAATTGTTAATGTCTGGTAATTTTTTTTCTAAGAAAGGGAAATTTTGTTTTGTGACACGAAGTTGGTAGCGCTACTCAACCGGTATAGATACGGCTGTGTTAGTTGATTCTCCTTGAGCTGCGTAAACTTTTGTGCCGTTTCCGATCGTGTTACGAACAGAATGTATTTTACCATAGAACAACGAGGTTTCATTCTTGAACAATATTTTGCTACGAAATCGTACGCGAGTGTAAAAGAATCATTTCAAATTAAATTTGTTGGTGTTCCTCCGACAGAAAAAATGTCAATTTCTAGGCTAGAAAACCGATTTCGAGAGACAGGTAGTGTTTGCGACAGAAACGTAGTGGTCGACCAACTTGCTTGATCGATGACGTTTTAGAGATTGTGAAAACAAGATTGATCAATTCTCCACGGAAAAGTTTACGAAAAGTTTCCACGACTTTCCGCAAGTCGATATGACATATTCGAGTGTTCAGAATGCTGCTAAAAAATTGAAATTGTATCCGTATCGCGTACGATTAGTACAAGAACTTCAGCCTCCAGATTTAAACAAGCGGTTGCAATATTGCCGTTGGTTTAGGTCTCTCGTAAATGGTAATGGAATCGAATTTTTAATCACAGTGTTCTTTAGCGATGAAGCTTGGATCCATCTCGATGGTTATATGAACAGTCAAAACTGTCGAATTTGGGCGGATGAAAATCCTAACGATTTACAAGACAAATCTTTGCATCCTGAAAAAATTTGTGTGTGGTGTCCGATATCTCGTCATCGTATAGTCGGACCCATATTCTTCGAACAGACAGTAAATAGTGAAGTATACAGGAATATTGTGCGCCAATTTGTGACCCTCCTGGAATCTCAAGAACAGTATTGCTGATTTCAGCATGACGGCGCTACATGCCACACGTCTCGAAAAACCGTGGGTTTTCTGCAAGAGTTCTTTGATGATCGAATAATAAGCAAGGACTTATGGCCTCAAAGGTCCCCAGACCTCACATCTCCTGACTACTTTGAACTTAAAGTCAATATTTCAGACTTAATCACGAATATTTCCAATGCAACTCTTAAAAAGGTTTCTGCTAATATGCTGAAAAAATTCCGTGCGTGTATAACCGCAAGGGGTGGGCATTTTGAGCATATTCTTTTACAATTATGTAAGTAGTAGCTTTTTATTAAATCTCTTTTGTAAGTAACAAATACATTTTTTTATTTCACCTAAATTTCCTTTTCTTAAATTACATTTAAAATTGGGTAACAGGACTAAAAAATCACTCTGTATGTTTTCTTAGTATTTTATATTGTGATTTGACTTTTCCTTTTTTTCTTGTGTTGTGCAGTTTGTTAATTTTTTTTTTTAATTAATTTTTTCTGTTATTTCGTTTATATATCGTTATACTTAGTGCTTAAATTATTGCTTTCGGGCGCTAATAACGAACCTTTGTTGGTGCGCCTCCCCTCGAAAAAAAAAAAAAAAAAAACATGAAATAAAAACCAAAGAACAGCTCCAGAAAATTTACAGAAGACCAAAAACAAATACTTTCGAAAAGAACAAAAAAGTACTGCAAAAAACAGAAAGAAGAAAAGGAAAGAAAATGCAAGGAGATTTAGATAACATCACATAAGCTTGAAGCTTATGCGTGAGATACAAAAATGAAATTTTATAGCTACGAAAAATGCCATGCCTGACCGGGATTCAAAACCCGGATGAAAGGCCGAGACCGCTACCACTGTGCCACGGCAATTTTTGTATTACCAATTAAAGTATTATTCCTAATAATTAACTCTTCTTAAGAGTTAATTCTTAACTCTTAATAATTTATCTTCTTATTTTTTCTCTTACAATAATCTTTGTCTCCAATGGATATAAATCGTTTAATAACTCATCCGAATAACAGTATGGCTAACGTACTTACGATATTGTTATCCTAACTTTAATGCGTTTTTTATTATTGCGATGATCGTTTTCGATAAATTTAACGACATGGATTTAATGTGTTGTATCTCTTGCAGTAAATAGTTTCCGCTGTAAACTTTATTTGATATTTTTACTCAAGTGGATTCCTGTTTGTATTGTTTTATTAACCAGTGATTCCCTATTATTCAAGTTAAATGTTTTCTCGTCGTAAAAAGCTTGTAAACAAAGATGAGTTAAGTAGGAATAATATTTTTTTTCCGTTAAAACATTCAATAGATTGATAAAATAAGTCAATAAATAATTTTTTTATTTTTATTGGTATATAATAATGATAATATATAAATCACTTCAGAGATGAATAAATATAGATATAAAGAAAGGAATTTCTACATCGTTTGCCTCAACAGATCGGAAAAAAAACTGTGATAAAAGTTTGATCAGAATAGCGTCACAGGGTATATAATTAATAAAATTAAATGAAAGGTTGCAAGTAAAAATTAGTTGAGTCTAAATGGCCTTTTCTTCTTATTTTCTTCTCAGATACTCCGATCATCAAAGTTTCACTTCCATATAAACCGACGCTCCAAACATACTTTCAAAAATCTTCTCCTGACATTTAAATTAATTTTTGATGTAAACAAATTATATTTCTGACTGAAGGCTCGTTTCTCCTGTGCTATTCGGCATTTTATATCGCTCCTGCTTCGTCCATCTTTAGTAATTCTACTTCCCAAATAACTAAATTCTTCTACCTTCATAATCTTTTCTCTTCCTATTTTCACATTCAGTGGTTCATTATTTCTACTACATTTCATTACTTTCATTTTGTTCTTGTTTATTTTCATGCGGTATTTCTTGCGTAGAACTTCATCCATGCCGTTCATTGTTTCTTCTAAATCCTTTTTACTCTCAGGTAGAATTACTATATCATCAGCAAATCGTAGCATCTTTATCTTTTCACCTTGTACTGTTACTCCGAATCTAAATTGTTCTTTAACATCATTCTATATAAAGATTAAAAAGTAACGGGTATAGGGAACATCCTTGTCGGACTCCCTTTCTTATTACGGCTTCTTTCTTATGTTCTTCAATTATTACTGTTGCTGTTTGGTTCCTGTAAATGTTAGCAATTGTTATTCTATATCTGTATTTGAACCCTAATTGTTTTAAAATGTTGAACATTTTATTCCAGTCTACGTTATCGAATGCCTTTTCTAGGTCTTTTCCATAGCCTATAAAACTCATTATCATCCACCGGCAACGTTTTAAGTCGTCAGTCTGTTGTTACTGTAAAAGTAAGTAAATAATTATTATCAGTTTGCTCATTTCATAAATAATTTTTTTTTTTATTGTTTATTGTATTTATTTAATAATAAATTAAGAAAATAAACTTCTTCAATATTTTAAGTTTTCCTTTTATAATTTATTTCTATTCGTTTTTACTGTTAATAACAGTTATTTTAAATAGCGTGGAATTAAACAATATATATATATACCACCGCATAGTATGTAAGTAACTATATCTACCACCTACGTCCTTCGTTTCATAATGAATATCCGTTCATTAGGGAAATGTCAAGAGACATTCTTAGTTTAGAGTTAACCCTACCTCTCTTTCATTATAATTAATGAGAAATTGAAGATAACTACTTATAATAATTAGTTTGTTGCATACCAGTTTCAATGTTACGAATTTTCTACACAGTAAATACAATTACGTATTATTTTAGTATTAACTGAGGATTGAAGGAATTCAAATTTATTTTTTTACTATTCTTAATCGAATTTAAATGATTCCTAATTTTTATTAAAATCTAAAAACTGGTACAAAAAACTGTTCTAATTAATCGTCTTAGTTCTAAAGATCCTGAGTTCGATCCCCGACTTGATACGTAGCAATTTTTAGCGTAATTCACTCATCTATCATATAATTTACTAGTAGTTGAAGTAATTGTGAGCCTGAACATCTTTAACCTTAATCTTTTTAAAATTGAATTATGTTGAAAATTGTTATATCTATGTATATAAAAATGCCTTCCTAAACCGTTCATCCGATAGAGATGAAACTTTGGGGAATGGTTGGACGCATGCCAGGGAAGGTTTCTGAATTAGTTTGGACCCGCTAGATGGCGCTGGCGTCGAGATATTTCGAAAAATTCTATTTATGGTCCGATTTGCCTCATATTCAGAATACTTATTACTTACATGGAAAGAATTATCTCTGCAAAAAATGAACCCGCTAGATGGTGCTGGGGTTGAGATATTTAGAAAAATTATATTTATGGACCGATTTGGTTCATATTCAGATTATGAATATTAGTTACGTGAAAAGAAATATTTTTGTAAAAAATATACCCGCTAGGTGGGACCGCTGTCGAGATATTTACGAAAGAAACAAACAAATATACAAACAGACTTTTCTATTCTATATATATATATATATATATATAATAGGCATGTTCGTATGTATGCTCGCTAAAGACAAAAAAACTAATGGACCGATTTACGCGCGGACAAAAGGGAAAATGGGGGAAAGGGGAAAAGGTGGAAAGAGAACAGGGGAAAACGGGAAAAAGTAAAAAAATGGGAGAGGGGCGAGGGAGAAGGGTGAAAGGAGAATTTGGAAAGGGAAAAGGGAAGGAGAATAAGTGAAAGGTAAAATTTGTGAAGTTCAGTTTTTTTAATTTTTTTATCAAATTTTCAATTGTGTTCATTTAAACTCTCTCTCTCTATTCTCTCTCTCTCTCTCTCTCTCTCTCTCTCTCTCTCTCTCTCTTTTCTCTCTCTCTCTCTCTCTCTCTATTCTCTCTCTCTCTCTCTCTCTCTATTCTCTCTCTCTCTCTCTATTCTCTCTCTCTATTCTCTCTCTCTCTCTATTCTCTCTCTCTCTTACTATTCTCTCTCTCTCTCATTCTCTCTCTCTCTCATTCTCTCTCTCTATTCTCTCTCTCTATTCTCTCTCTCTCTCTCTCTCTATTCTCTCTCTCTCTCTATTCTCTCTCTCTCTCTATTCTCTCTCTCTATTCTCTCTCTCTCTCTCATTCTCTCTCTCTCTCTCTCTATCTCTCTCTCTCTCTCTCTCTCTCTCTCTCTCTCTCTCTCTCTCTCTCTCTCTCTCTCTCTCTCTCTCTCTCTCTCTCTCTCTCTTTCTCTCTCTCTCTCTCTCTTTCTCTCTCTCTCTCTCTCTCTATTCTCTCTCTCTCTCTCTCTCTTCTCTCTCTCTCTCTCTCTATTCTCTCTCTATTCTCTCTCTCTCTCTCTCTCTCTCTCTCCTCTCTCTCTCTCTCTCTCTCTATACTCTCTCTCTCTCTCTCTCTCTCTCTCTCTCTCTATTCTCTCTCTCTCTCTATTCTCTCTCTCTCTCTATTCTCTCTCTCTCTCTATTCTCTCTCTCTCCCTCTCTCTCTCTCTCTCTCTCTCTCTCATTCTCTCTCTCTCTCATTCTCTCTCTCTCATTCTCTCTCTCTCATTCTCTCTCTCTATTCTCTCTCTTTCTCTATAAATATTTATAGCAATAGTGAAGCATTGCCGGGTCTGCAAGTAATTTATAAAAATACAAGTTTCAGAAGTCGTAAGAGTGAAATTACCTTTTAGTATTCTTCCTCAGAATCTGTACTGGCGGTAGCGTTGTTAGCTGTTTTGGCAACTACATCGTATAATCAGGATACAACGAAGCTGTCTACTGGCGTATTTATATAATTTGTATATTTAACGTTAATTAGACAAAATTAGCGTCATGTTTGTTAGGTTATATCGATATAGTGAGCGATACGTCATTACACGGAATTAACATAATCTAATCAAAATAACCTACGCTCGCTTCGCACGCTAACCTCGTCTGATTAGCGTTAAAAATAGAAATTATATACAATAAGTTATACGTATAGGTGATTTCATTTTTATATACTCAAACAATTGAATTTTAGTAGGGGTCCCGTATAACCGGTATTTTTTTTTTGTACACTCTGTAAATCCAAATTACGGTTTCAAATCTTTTTTCCCAAATTAATTTTAACAATTTTTACTTTTAATAATATAATAACTTGTAGAGGTAGCTATACCAGCTATCACACACACCACCTTATTGTTTACCATACGGAAGTATAGTCTTCCCGGTACAATAATTGTTAGCGATTGCTGGAAGATATATAATTGTTTGCAACACGAGGGCTACCAACATTTAGCGATGAACCACAAATATAATTTCATACATCCGAACACGGAAATTCATACACAGACAATCGAGCGTGCGTGGCGAGAAATGCGTTCAAACGTTCCTCGGTAGGAAATTGTAAGCATCACTTGCACGGGCATCTCGCAGAGTTGTTTTTCAAAAGAAAATACAGGGACTGCAAGACTCGATTACGTTATTTATGGTCTAATCTTGCTTTATTGTACCCTGACTAAATAATGGAGTTGTCCAAAACAGCTGATAACAACGCTACTGCCATTATAGATTGTTAGGAAGAATAATGAGGTAATTTCATTCTTCCGACTTTTGAAACTTATATTTTTATTAATTATATAACATATTTCAATTTGAAAAATATTAAAGTTGAGGACGTTCAGGCTCACAATTACCGATTTTAAAGGCATTATATAGAAAATTCCATACTCGATTTTTTATTCTAGAAATTTGTTTTTTAAACTTACGATAATGCTACAGAAAAACATATATAAGTGTTCATAAAGTCTTTCCATGATTACAAAAATTTATTACAAAAAAAATATTACAGTTACAGCTTTGCGGTTTGTGGCAAAAGAAACAAAAAATTATCAAGTGTTTTTACCATGTCAATCAATAAACTTCAAAATGTGCGTCTTCTGTCGCTCGTAGAATGTTCGACCGATAATCAAGTTCACACCATGTGTGTCTACGTTTCTTCGGTAACACTAGCAACAGCTTCAGTTATTTTTCGTCTCAATGTGTCCATGTCAGGTACGGGTGTTGGATAGACTCTGTCCTTATCATAACCCCAAAGGAAACGTCTAAGAGAGTTATATCTGGTGACGTATATCCATAGAACCTTTTTTATATTGCAGCGTATATTTTTGTGAAAATTTTGTATCAAGATTTGAGGTTATATTTATGTAAGTTTTATTTTTTATGAGTAAAATTATATATTTTAATGAAACAGAAAATAGCACACATCAAATAAATTTTTGTTTTGCATAGATAATTTCAAATTTACCAAAAACAAAACTTTTGATAAAATACACTATTAAAAAATAAAACTATTTGTATCATATTTTTCATATCATAATCCTCGTGCCTATTTAATCGTCATCCGAAGAATTAATGGAACTAAACTAATCGAAATATATTCGATGAACTTTGTTTTATATGACAACGAATACTTCAATACGTTTTAAACTATATAAAATAAATTTTATTAAAGTATTATTTATTCAAACTTTTATTCATGATATTTAATATCGTCTATCGATCGTTTGACTCGGTTCAAATTTGTTTGAATGCGTAATAAAGTTCTTTTTTTATTCACGCCACAGAAGTATAACTTCTTACGTGCGTACATAAGTACACACGAGCTTTTTTTAATGGATAATTCTGCACATATCTTCATAATTCTGGATGTATTGAAAGATATATATACATGTAGAATAATGACAAAAAATTTAAGTTGTTATCTTCAGTGGTTCCTGAGATAATGGGTCATAAATAAAGAAAAATATGATTTCTGAAAAACGGGATTTAATTGTTACATAAACAAGTTTTTTTTAAGTTATCTGTTTTAAAAATGCCCAGTTTTATATTCTGGGTCATCAGTATTAGTTTCCTGATCTTCTAGATTTAGCTTTTAATTCATTCTTGCTTTGTCTTGCCTTTTTCTGTATTTTATGAACTGTTTTTTCCACCTCGTCAATCTTTTTTTTTAATTTTTACGGTATTAAGAACCCGAATTTATTCCAAGATTCTGCAGAACTTCACACTTGCTAATGTTTCCATTATTAAATGTTGACATTACATTATGTAATTTATGTAAATTATGCCAATTTGTTCCAAATTATATGGTTGAGAGACTCGTTGTTCTTCTCCTTCAGTCCATGGAGATATTTTTTCAACAAATCTTCATTCAATAAACTTTTAAATATTGGCTTTATAGCTTGAACAGATATTGGGAGAGAAGAATAATTTTTACTGGTAAATTTGCCAGTTTTAATGGCTAATTTGAGCGTCATTGTTTGGAAAACAGCTGTGACGCAATTTTTTTTTAAATCATAAAAAATTAATTTGTTAACGTGTAGTTATGAATCTTATATCAAATGACTCGGAAAATATTGTAAAATATACTGAGAAAAAATTCAAAAAAATATTTTTTGACTCCTTACCGCTTACGACTGAGGCAAAAGACAAATAAATACGAATTTTTTTAGATTTTTTTTTTTTTTTACCGATTTCAGTATACTTTTCCATTTACGCATAACAGCGTAGCCAGGAAAGTAAAACTTTTAATACGCAACAGGTGTGAAACGCAGAAATTCGAATAGTGCTGCTATCTACCAGATATAACGTATTATCGTAGTTATTATTTGAAATCTTTTTACAAAATGATTGATTTTTTTGAAAATTTTTATAGAAATATTTTTGAATGATAATAATAGTTTTTTTTTTTTAAATTGTTGAAGGTATTGGATTATTATTTTATTATACGGTAACTATATGTATTCCTTTTCAATTATGTTTTTTTCATGAAATGTTTTATTCCAGGTTAAGCCCCTTAAAGAAGACTCTCAGAGAAGACTCTCTTAAAGAAGATTAACTCTAAAATAAAAAATATATATATATTTTTTTTTTTGTCTTAATGTGTACTTTACAGTCTGTTCAACTAGTGAACAATAAGCAACCCCATGGTCCAATGAGATGAAAATTATGTGTGAGACAAGTAAATGAGACTGTGTGTACAAGTAATTGTACAGACTCAGGCCGACCACTCCTGAGACGTGTGGTTAATTGAAATCTAATCACCATAGTACACCGGTATCCATTATCTAGTATTCAAAACCGTATAAAAGAAACTTGCCGTTACAAGGACTTGAACTATAGAACTCTCGATTTCGATAATCAGCGGATTTTATGATGACGAATTTAACCACTAGACTAACCCGGCGGGTTACATACATAAGTAAATAAAAAGCTGTTGAGTAGTTTTAGTGTTATCTATGAATATACAAAATATATTTTGATAAAAGAATAATTATGCGAATCTCTGCTGTACTTTTGAATGAAAATGAACATTAATATTCATTCATCTGATGTCGTTGATAAAATTTATTAAAATTAAATTTAAACTTTCATAACGTGTTTCATATTTTAATTAGTTTTATATATATATATATATATTTAATTTTTTTTAATAATCTTATTTTAAACTAAGTTTTAATTATATTTCATTCATTTATTTATTAACTTTTTTATCGGGGGGGATAGTAATAACTTTTCTTATTATAATTTAATGAACTGGTAGTTTTATTATTAATTTTTTTTTTTAATAATTAAACGCATTATATTTTTTTAAAAATACGTAAAATACCTAAAAATACGTATATTTTACGTAGTATTTTTATTTACATTAAATTTACTGTTCGCAGATATTTATTTATATTTTTTTTTTAAGAAAAAACTTTTAATTGGAAAGCTTGTTCTCATATATTTTTATTAAATAATTATTTTATTTTTGTATAGATTGTTTAAAGTAACAAGAAGCTTGATATTTTTAATAACATGACTGTATGTTTTCACTAATGAGAGAAAATCGTTTTAACAAAATTTTGTTATGCAGAAAACGCTTTACCTGTAAATTATCACATGATATACAGTCCTGTTCATATAACTACCCTTTCTAAAAACATTAACTTATAATATTTGTATTCTATACGGTCGCTTTTCTATGTTTTTGGTCAATCCTTATTTATTATCAAACATTTTATGTTTTTTTTAAAATTATTATTGAAGTTATACTTGTTACTTGTTTCGGCGCGTTAGGAGAAACTGATCAGAGTATATTTTCAGCAAGTTACGGAAGTTGCGCGCGCCGATGTAACACATCATGAAGATTTGCGCAGCCACAAGTGGATCAGTTTGTACGCACATGCGTATAGTCTCTAATTCAGTCAGTCGTTCAATGTAATTAAGTGATTAGCATGTGTTGTAAACATAACAGATATTGAGTGGTTATAAACATATATTTATTCATATACACGGATTTCTGAAGACGGATATTTTAAACTGTGAATATTGTTGTTCATATTCATTCATAAAACTTTATTTGTATTGCAGCGTATATTTTTTTTTCTTGTAAAATTGTGTATCAAGATTTGAGGTTATATTTATATAAGTATTACTTTCTGTTAATAAAATCATATTTTTTAATGAAACAGAAAATAGCACACATCAGATAAATTCTTGATTTTGCGTAAATAGTTTTAAGTTTACAAAAAACAAAATTTTTGATAAAATACACTATTATAAAATAAAACTATTTCTGTCATATTTTGCATATCATAACCCTCGTGCCTATTCAATCATCATCCGAAAAATTAATGAAACTAAACTAATCGAAATATATTCGATGAACTTTGTTTTGTATGACCACGAATACATCAGTATTTTTTAAACTATATAAAATAAATATTATTTAATTTAGTGATATTTATTCAAACTTTTATTCGTAGTATTTAATGTCATCTATCGATCGTTTACTCAGTTCAAATTTGTTTGAATGCGTAAAAAATTATTTTTTTATTCACGCCAAAGAAGTATAACTTTTTAGGTGCGTACTAAGTACACACAAGCTTGTTTTATAATTTTTATACTCTATATTATAAAATAAATTTTATAATCAAAGTAACAAAAACTGGCTTAAAAAAGTTTAATTTTTTTCCATTGTTTTGGAATTTTCATAAAAGTATAATTTTTTCTACATAATATTATTACATTAAATAGTAATTGAGATTAACTAAAATTACATCAAATTTAGCATTACAAAATAAAATTTAAATAGATCGATATTTACTTAAATAGTAATGATTTAAACATTCTAACGATTGTCATTTTGATAATTTGAAAATTTAAAAGGATGGGATTCAATTTATTTTGTAGTACTAGGTCCTGTCCTATATTCAATATTCATTACGAACACTCTGTTTTTTAGGTTTAGCCTTCGAAAGGTATTAGGCAATACCGTAAGGTATTACTTCACAGGACGAATGAGATGATATGTATGAACGTAAATGAAGTGTAATCTTGTGCAGTTCCTGGTTGACCATTCCTGAGATGTGTGGTTAAAATTGAAACCCAACCAACAAAGAATACCCGTATCCAGAATTTAGTATTCAAATCCGTATAAAAGTTAACTGCCTTTTCTAGGATTTGAACCTTAGAACTCCCGATTTCGAAATCAGATGATTTCTGATAAGTTCACCATTAGACTAACCCGGTGGGTTTGACCTTCCAACCCTGGAATGTTGTATCGTCAAAACATTTGCTGATGACATTGTTATCTTTTCCATTAACGAAGACCTGGAATTAGCCTCGCGGGAACTGCAAACGGCATTGGACCTTGTCTGCGCATGGCAGAAAAAATGTAGGATTAAACTTAATACGATAAATTGAAGCACATTAAATTCATCAAAAAATGGGTGACTGTCCCAGTTGGAACAAGGATGATGTCTTGATCCCACAAACAGAGAATGTGTCCTAGAACTTCACTTAGATCGGCGTTTGACCTGGAATTGTTACGTGAGGATGAAAATAAAACAACGGAATACGAAGTATAGGGAACTGCATCGGTTGCTGCGGAAAAACTCAAACCTCACGTTATCCAATAAAGTTCTGATTTACATATCCTATGACCAATCTAGCTTATGGCGTGTTGTAATACAGAGTTATCATAAAAGAATGGTGCGGTTTTAAACATGGTTTAAATTAAAACAGAATTACTTACAGTTTATGTTTTTTTATTTTTCAAATTTGTCTCAAACATTTTTTTACATAATTAATAAATTTCAATATGTGCGCCCTTAGTAGTCGCTCGACAAATGTCCAATCGATACTCAACTTCTCTCCAAACATTAGTTAACATTTCTTCGTTAATGGTTGTCATTGCTTCATGAATCCTGTTTTTAAGAGGTTTAGGGCGAATTTTTTGTGTATAAACAACGCTTTTGATGTACCCCCACAAGAAAAAATCACAAGGTGTCAGGTCTGGACTCCTTGGAGGCCAAAGTACGGGTCCTTGCCGGCCTATCCATCGATCTCCAAATTTTTCGTTCAAAGCGTCCGTGACCGATGCATTGAAGTGCGGGGGAGCACCATCTTGTTGGAATTGAAGTCTATGAATGTTTTCGAGTTCATACGGCTGAGGAAAGCAATAATTGGTTAACATGTCAAGATACGCAACTCCATTAATTGTTTTTTCAGCAAAGAAGAAAGGCCCCATTACACGATTTTTCATCACACCACCCCAAACATTAACTTTAGGCGAATCGCGTTGTTTCTCAATAATTTCGTGTGGGTTTTCAGAGCTCCATATTCGTGAATTGTGTCTGTTAACACATCCATTCACATGGAATGTAGCTTCGTCTGTAAAAATTATATCGTCTAAAAATGATTCGTTTTCACTTATTCTGTCCGACATTTCAACAGCGAAATTGTAACGTTTTACGCCATCATCGGGTTTCAATTCCTGCACTATCTGGATTTTATAAGCGTGTAATTTCAGTTTTTTATGTAAAACTTTGTGAACTGTTGATTTTGGAATACCTAATTCGAACCTTCGGCGGGGGCTGGACTTCTAATTGCCGATTGTCTAATTAATTAGTTCAACCGTTTCGTCTGGCACATTTGGTCTGCCGGTTGATTTCTGTTTCTTAACCGATCCGGTTTCTTCGAATTGTTTGAACCAACGTGTTATGTTATTTTTGTGTGGTGATCTCTTCCGAATTCACGTCGAAACACACATTGAACTAAAATTACGGATTTTAATTCGGCCATCAATAAAACACACTTTGCTTTGTCTTTATCCGAGAACATAATAACTCACTAAACTCACCGCAACAATAATACAAGAACTGACGTTGTGGTTACAACTGCTGATAAACAAACGTTTGGGTTGGAGGCTTTCAGGGAAACCAACATAACATCTAGAAATTTTCCTACAATCTTCCTATGAATTACTGAAACCGCACCATTCTTTAATGATAACCCTGTACATGGGGCAGCAAGTAATATAACAGTAACTTAGATATAATACAACGTTTCCAAAACAAGGTAGCGAGAGCAATTTCAGGTAGCCCACCGGGCTGGTCCAGTGGTTAACTCGTAATCGGAAATCACTTGATTTCAAAATCGGGAGTTCTAAGGTTCAAATCCTAGAAAAGACATTTATTTTTATACGGATTTGAATACTATATCGTGGATACCGGTGTTCTTTGGTGATTGGATTTCAATTAACCGCACATCTCAGGAATGGTCGATCTGAGACTGTACAAGACTGCAGTTCATTTACATTCATATATATCATCCTCATTCATCCTCTGAAGTAATACCTTATGGTGGTTCCAGAGGCTAAACAGACAAAGAGAGGCGCCATGGTTCACACAGAATGATGAGATTCAAGAATAAATCCGACGGTTCGTGAGGTTGTGATACAGTACAGTGTTAAATATCAACCGTGTTTAGAAAATCACGTAGCTATCAAACTGCTTGATAACAGTAGGGTCGTCCAAAGGTTGAAATGTCTCCATATGCTTGATTTAGAGGCTACTGAATGACAGCTTGCAGTTACTATTGCTAAGTCTATTGATGTTATTTATGTCTACTTTTTTATTTATTTTTCACTCTATTATTTGTTTTCGTTTTATTGATTATCTATTAGTGTATTAATTTTTATTTGTTAATTAATGAAGTGTTGGCAGTTATATTTTTTTACCAATGAACTTTAAGATTATGCTTACTGATAACTATTATTATTGATTGACTTATTATGGGAGAGTTCCTTAAGAACCCCTTATCATATGTTTATCAAACAATTTACTTATGGTTCCACTTTAGGAACCGATTATAAAATGCTAGTTGTAGAACAAAGAAAATTTTATTTTATAGATAACGTTGGATTAATTACATATACCGAGAATTTTTCTGTATATTCTCGCGATAAAAATATTTTTTTTAAAAACATAAAAAAAAGGAGTACAGGAAAAATGAAATGTTATCGGATATCTTTATTAGGACATTTTAGCTTATTTAAACGTTTAGAATCATTCCCCAAATTTACTCGGTTTATTCATGTTAACATGTTTATTTATTAGTGCGACATTACACGTTCAAATAATTACTACAGTTTCGTCACTATAGCAACGTTGACATGTTACGTTACTTTTGTCTTTGTATGTATGAGTTAATGTATTTTGTATAAAGTACACTCGCTAATAGCTTTAGGGGTTATTGTTGTATTTATATTTTCAGGGTTAATAAAAAAATCTTCCATTATTGAAACTAAAAATAAATAAACAAAACATCTGTGTTTGTTTAAATCATTTTTATTTTTTATTGTTTTGTTTCTTATTTCATTAAAAGAATAGATAAATTGAATAATAATTACTTATGTTTTATGATCACTATTGATTTTCAATAACGTCAATTCCTTTTTTTACTTCCTTGTACGAAGTAAAAGGAAGTATTGCGATCGCGAAAAATTTCGGTTATCATATTTCAACGGAAATATCTTTTTTGACCATCCCTGAATCCATTTTGACTAGTTTCGGCGTGACGTCTGTACGTACGTATTTATCTCGCATAACTCAATAACAATTAGCTGTAGGATGTTGAAATCTTGGATTTAAGACTGTTGTAACATCTAGTTGTGCACCTCTCTTTTTGATTGCAATCGACTGACCAAAAAGTATCCAAAAAAATCCAAAATCCGAAATATTTGGATTTTGGATTTTTTTCTTAACTGTAATAATAAGGTCTCATTGAGAGTTTTTCAACGATATATCATAAGCGATACTTTTTTCATTGGTTCCAGAGTTATAGCCAAATGAAATTTTAATTAATGAAATATTTGAATCTTACAAAGAGAAGACACATCGGTTCGAATCCGACTACATTTCTGACCTTTTTTTTATTTAAATACGAGTATATATTAATAATTATTGAACTCTGATTAAAAAATAAATTAAAAAAAAAAAAAAAAAAACAGAAGTTATTAGTGAAATAAAATTTTATAATTTTCATTTTAATTTAACAATTTTTACAGAAATTAATAATTATTAATAAATCAATATATTTAAATTAAAAAAAAAAAAAGGTAAAAAAAGATACATGTATATGAAGTCGGATTCGAACCGATGTGTTCATGGTTACGGATCCGACACGTTCACACTTTCACCATATTACTTGAGCGACGTGCAACAAAATTAATATATAAACTAATATAAAATGCTGATACGTATACCACAAAAAAAAATGCAATGCAATGTGGTGTCCATTCCAGTGCAGTTGTGTAACTGTAGACTTTATTAAAGAATTGGAGGATTGTATCTCACTTTCAAATGAAATAAGTTTAAATGAAGTGCAGAAAAAAATATGTATATGTAATTTAATAAGAAGTCATTTAGTGTCCATATCAGATTTTTTTTTTATCTTAGTATCTAAAACTTATTGTGCAATCAAATATTCAGTAGATTTGCACACAGTAGTAGTCAGTGATATTAACTGATAATATTGTTTGTAACACTGAGTGACCGGTTTTAAATTTAACAATAAAGAAGCGATTAGATGGAAATGATTGCATCTTCATCCTGATTAGAAATATTATTTTAACTTTACACAGTGTAAGTTCCCTATTGAAGAAAACAGATTTTTAGTATTTATTCACTTTGGGTATACTTACACAAAAATTAATTCACTTGATCAAAATAAATTTCCATAAAATCCAGAGGAAATATTTTAAGTTTGAGTGATGGCTGCAAATTAAGTACAGTCGTTAAAATTGATGCAATTATTATTATTACAATATTGTTTGTAATATATTCTTTGATTTACTTGCCGAGGAAGTACATTACCCTAAATTTCATGAGAGAAAATGTAAAATAATTAAAATTTTCAATAACTTTTGTAAGATATATTTTTATAAATTATATAGTTCTAAATTCTTCCTGTAAAGAATATTTTTTACGATTTAATCACCTAGAATATATTTTTTTTAAATATTCCAAAATTAAATCTAGAATAGGAAGATCTTTAATTAAAATCTACTTCAACAAATGTCTACTAACTTCAACAAATTTTTATCTGTTTATTGGTAAATTAACAAAATTATTTTACTCCAAAAAACCTAAAAAAAAATGTTTTTCAACAAAATTTTTTCGTGTTTTACCTTGTTTTTCTTAAAACTTGAGTAAAATAGAGGCCTGGGACCACTCTTATATTTGATTTCTTAGATCAAAAACCATAAGGAAGCATCAGATTTACCCCTTGATTTGTACCTCAAGAATTTTAGTACGGTTTAATTTCATAGAGGGCTTAGAAAGGAGGGCTAAATATTTCATAAGCGAAAACTCACTAACCAACCATTTTCTGACTGATGTTTATATGAACTTTTTTCTTATTTTGGGCTATAGAATCATCTCCCATGAGATTGCCGTGCAATTTGGAATAATTCTGTATATATATATATATATATATATATATATATATATATATATATATATATATATATATAGCATTGGTTTAGATTAAAGTGATTTATTTAATCATTTGAAAAAATAGCTAAAATATTTAACATTTTTCTTTACTTTAGAAAAGGGAATTTAAACACATTAATATAAACATATCAACTGAAGCAGGAAGTGTTCTCGTTTCGTTTGAATCAAATTTCAAGTAATGATTCAATTATATTCGTTTCATTAATACAAATAAATTTGTATACTACTTTCTTTCTTGTAATATTTATTTAAATATTCTTTATTTCTTATCCATTTTTGTATAAAGTAATGATAATCTAAGAAAAGATTTCAATATATTTTAGTTTGTTACAACAGTAGAACAAAAGGCTAAGATATGTAAATGTAACAAATTGTATAATTATGTTATTCTAAACAAAGAAAAAATGTATAACATGCTTTAAAATCATGCTACATGTTTTGGTTAAGATATCCATAGTGTAGTAGGTGCAGCATATTATTAATTTATCTGTATATGAAACATGTCATTATATCAGATTTACATGTTTTCTAATTTTAAATGTTAAATAATCAAGAAAAAAAACAAAAAAAATTACAAAAATATATTTGATTACATATAAAAAATTATTTTTTAAAAAAGCCTTTATTTAATTAATATTAATAAAAAAAGGAAACAAATAGAAAAACCCTCTAAAAAGTAAAAAATAAGAATTAAATCAAATTGAGAATTTTAAACAAAAAATATAATATAAAATTTAATATTTTAAATAAATATAATATTTCAAGTTATTTAACTGTTGAAAAAGGTTACATAAAGATGTTTTTTGTTTAATATTTGTTCTGTACAGCATTTAGTAAGTTTTAAAAAGTATTTTTTACCATATTCTACGTTTTTTTTATTATTAAATGTTTAAACACATTTTTCCATACAAATTTTATCCATCACTACATTATCATATTAAAACTTCTAAACATCAGATTTAAAATTCATTTAAATATAAAAATATTTTATTACTGTTTTTCATCGATTTTCAGGACTATATTGAATTTTTTTCAGATCAAGTCTCTTGTGAAAAGTTTGAGATTAGATCATTTGTAGAAGGTGTTAAAAGTTTGTTTAATTTTAGTTTTCTGTTATCTGAAATTTGCTACGTACATTTCATTTTCTAACAGATCACATATGATATGGCTTATGTTCTTGTTGATTGCTAAATATTTCTTTGATATAGTTTGTTTTATCTGAAGAAGTAAAGTTTTAATTAATTTTACTTGTTTGGGTTAACATTCTGATATTAGAATTAAATGTTTCATTGTTTGTTTTATTTTATAACAAAGTTTTGTTTTCTTTTTTATACTTGATACTTTTATTTCATTTTGTAGTTTGTTTTTAAATGTGTACAAGTATTTATAAGTTTTAAATTTCAGTGTTGTTTTCATTTTTTTCTGTTAAAATTACTTGTTTCAAAAAATATGTTGTACATTTTTATTAAGTTGTTCATTATCGTTTAATAATTGAAGATAATTGTTATTATTTTAATTATAAATGAACCATTATTGGATTAATATACTTTAGATAATGTAAAAAAAATCATGTTTGTATTTATAAGGTTATTATTATATTGGATTTTTCTTATTACTATTAAGACTGGACACTAAGGTTACATATTGGTTCTGCAGAACCTGGTAACCGTAGCATCTGCCTAGCAAAGAGAGTTTGACTTACCCCTCCTCTACAGGTCAAGGTGGTGGTGAGAAGGATTGAGAATAAGTAAAAGGGGTTGGTAGGTGATGAGAAAGGATGATCTATTCTAAGAGGGATGGAGTAAAAAACAAACAGCTTCACCCAGAGAGGAGAAGGACCTTTCTCACATTCCCTCAGGAGACCAATGCATTTTTACTTAGGTGGGACCAGCAGATTACTGATCAACATTTTGCATTGGTCAATTTAAATTAATGTAGTAACCAAAAATAATTCCAGAATTAAGGATCACTTATTACTACAACATTTTTGATTAAGGAACTTTAGAATGGACTTTATAAGAGAACAAATGAAATTGAAAATAAGGAAAAGTGATAACTAGTGATTATAATGTTGTTAAACCTGAATAAAAATTGTATTACCAAATTTAATGAAGAAAATTGGATCATCCTGTAATCCAACAGTTGTACAATGTTTACAAGCATTCACAGAGATTTGCATTCAGGAAATTGAAGGTTGTGAATTAAGGATGAAATGCTGTCCCCTGAAAGTGTTGTGAAAAATATGATACAGTTAGTCTGAAGTGTGTTGCTGAAATGTGACAGTAAGATAGAAGGTAAACCATTTTTGAAATGTGGTTTGGAGAAGAATTATGTTGCTATTTTGGGAATGTCCAATAAAGCCAAATCATTTGCAAAACCAAGACGATCAGTAAAAACCATTTCAAGTTATCTTCCTACAACAATTTTGACGGAAGTATTGTTTTGCAATTTATATGTGTTTCTCCGTTCACGAATAATGTTTTCTACAACACAATTGAGCACTACTGAAACTCCATCACCCTGCCATTTAATTTAAATTAAAAATTTAAGATCTCCATTTTATTAGTATATCAATATTTTTTATTATTAATTTATTCCTTTTTTCTTTTTTCAGGATTCCATTCAAGTATTGTTGTGCCTCCATCTTGGATTGTAAAATTACCAAGAAAAGGAAGTTTTAAGTCAAGTCTTAGAAAATCTCCGAAGAAAAAGCCTTCAAGTAAAAAACGTAGTAAAGAAAAGGTACTAATCTAACAGAATATAACTTTTTTTTTTATTAAATTGATAAATCTATTTATGAAACTGAAGATAGGTATTTAAGGTAGAAAAATATTCAATTTTTAAGCCTTAGTCCTTTTGAACTTAAAAAAATTATTTTTTATTTGTAAATGAACATGCAGTTTTTATATATAGTTAAGTCACCTTGAAATTTTGCCTATGAATTGAATGTGCAAATGGCTATTGAATATCCCAATATATTGAATATCAGGTTTAAAGTTACTCGGTTTTTCTGTTTAGCCTCTGGAATCATCGTAAAGTAATACTTCAGAGGATGATTGGGGATGATATGCATGAATGAAGTGTAGCCTTGTACAGTCTCAGGTTGACCATTCCTAACTCACCAGGCTGATCTAGTAGTGACTCATGATCGCAGATCAGCTGATTTTGAAGTTCTAAGGTTCAAATCCTAGCAAAGGCAGCTACTTTTATATGGATTTGAATAATAGATCATGAATACTGGTGTACTTTGATTGTTGGGTTTCAATTATCCACACATTTCAGAAATGCTCAACCTGAGATTGTACAAGACTAAACTTCATTTACATTCATATATATCATCCTTATTCATCCTCTGAAGTAATACCTTATGGTGGTTCCAGAGAGAGGTAGATCATTCCACTCATGAGATGCATGGTTGATTGAAACCCAACCACCAAAGAACACAAGTATCTATGATCTAGTATTCAATTCCGTATAAAAGTAACTGCCTTTACTAGGATTTGAACCTTAAAACTCTCAAAATCAGCTGATTTTCAGTGATAAGTTAATCACTAGACCAGCCAATAATGGGCTAGATTTTAAGTTATTAACCTCTTCCAATCTGGAGGAGTAGCTTTTTTTATTTATTCAACTGGGTAATTGTAAATCAAAATAGATTTAACATTTTGATTACGTCTCCTAAGACTACGTAATTTATACCAAATGTAATTATGTTTTATGTCAAATTTCTGCTTTATATCAATTCAGGTGAATCTTTGAAATGAAAGAAAAGTGATACGTGAATTTATTAATATATAGATGTATTCCCTTAAATGATAGGAAAATTTCATAATTATAACAAAAGTAGATTAATTGACCAATAAATTCTTTGGAATGTTTCAACTTTTCATCTAAAATAGCTTAAAAATTTAAAAGGGATGCAGTACTTTTGACTTGTTCAGTATATTGTATAATATAAAACAAATAGTAATTAATATTAAATAACTTTATGTAAAATAGGTACTTATGTATTAACGCCACCACAGCTATAGCTTTATTTAAAAACAAAGTAGTCAATCGGATTTCGGTGGAAAATGAACAGTGTCTTTATTAATTTTAATAAATGGTTATTTATATTTATTTATTTTATAAATATAATTTAACCAAACTTAACCTACGCTCGCTTCACTCGCTAACCTTGACTAATTAACACCGTAATGTTTTGAGTATTTATTTATTAAATTCAGTAATTATTGCAATTATTTATTATTTTAATAATCAAAAAACTCCTGTTAATTAGTCAAGGTTAACGAGCAAAGTGGGCGTAGGTTAAGTTTGGTTAAATTATATTTATAAAATAAATAAATATAAATAACCATTTATTAAAATTAATAAAGAGACTGTTTTGAATCTATGTTAAACTCTATATCGGCCCATTTTCCACCAAAATCCGATTGACTACTTTGTTTTTAAATAAAGCTGTAGCTGCGGTGGCATTAATACGTAAGTACCGTAAAATATTTAACAATTTATGCAAAATCTAAAAACAGGAACTGATTAGATGCCAGTGTCGTATTAAAGAAATTTCCAAATAATGTAGCAAATAAAAACACTAGTGAAATCAAAGGTTTTTTAATGAGCCAAACTTGTATTATATAAATATTTAGTAATGAAAACTCATGGGGAACTTCCATAGTTCTATTAAAAATTCAGCGAAAGAAAAGAGAAAGGCAAAATATTAATTATGCACTTTCTTCGGCCTTTATCATGCTACAAGTTTATCATCATGGTTACCAATTATTTGAGATGATACAAATCCAAATCTTTACTCTTATCTATGAAGACACACTGTTCAAAAATTAAGACTGTTAATCATTAATCTGTAGGATTTTTTTATTGATTAAACTTTAGTTACTATTATTTAGGTAGAAATTTTCATTTACACATAGTTAATTACAATTAAAAACAAACTCGAAATACCACATTTTAGTAAAAGGAAATTATCTTGAATTCTATTCTCAAATGACAATGCCAGTCTCAGGTGTTCGTTCATGTGTCTTACATCTGAAGAATTCCAAACTGACTTGATATATCTGACCTTAAAGTATTGAGTGAAGGAATTAAAGATGACCATAGCTAAGTAGCCAATCGGTGATAAGATTACACATATAAGAACATTCAAGTTTGTGAAAAGGGAAGATTAAAAATATCAAAGAACAACTTAAAAATATTTGTGAATACAAAACTCTTTGGCCATTGCATTGGGTAAAATTGCTGAAAATCATTCCTATTTAAACTTTGATTGTAATAAAAGGCTACAGAATGAAAAAAAATTAACTAAATTATTCAAAAGTTATCTGCCAACTTAATTTTCTCTTTAATAAGTAATGAATTAATTATAAAAATAAAACCTTGTTCAAAATGTAAAGAAGAAAAGATAATTAAAGAAAGTGATTGAAATAAATCAAAACCATGTATGAAGTGTTTTTAAATTAAATAAAAAAAGGAAAACGAATAAATGGTAACTAAAAATTACATAAAGTGTTTATTTCAAATTAAATTATTAAATTTCCTTATATTTCTTGAATATTTAACTGCAAACCTAAAATTTTGCCGTCATTTACTGATTAATGAATAATGCCGAATCATGTTCTACTTACACATATTTTATCAGTAATAAGTTTGTAAAATCAATATGAAATGTCATCAAAGTATTAAGTAACTTTCCTAACTTTGTCCTTGACAGATTTTTATTTTTAAACACTCCATAAGTATTTAAAATACTACTAGAATATGAAAAATCTAAATGTTCAATAAAAAAATTTGGGTCCAATTTTTTTTTTGTACCTCCTTTATCAAATGATAATTTTATCTTAAAAATGTATACAATATTGAAAGTATAATTAAAAAAAAATTGAAATTCTTAATAAAAAATCTTTTGTTGTAGTCAATCTCTTTGACCAACTGACATTTTATCATCAAAAATATACTATATGTAGATATACTATTAAAAAAAGAAAAATCAGTATTTTTAGTATAAAATTTTGAATCCATTCAACCCCTTTGCTCAATAGCTACCTCATAATAACAGCTACAACATGAAAAACAGATGAAGTATCAAAAATTATTAAAAATTCCAACAAAATTTATAAACTCTTTTTTGGGTTTCTTAGGATCCCTTTTTTAAAAGTTCTCATACCATCTGCATTAATTTTAGTTGGATTTTCAATTTTTAAAATAAAATTTAAAGAAATTGATATTTTAAGTACTGGTTCTATTCAGCCCCATGTCTTTTGATTTAAAAATGTTATTTATTGAAGTATTTATTTGCTTCAATAGGTTGGTTTGATCTAGTACAATGTTATTCAGTAAGGCTAAAAAAGTTATAGTTTACAAAAAAAAATTTGGTCTGATCCCATCGGACACATTGTCCGACGGGATCAAATCAGAGGTGGGTTATATTATTCAGCTGGGCATTTCTGCCAAATTTCACCTTCTTCGATTGATGGGTATTCATCATTCTAAAGCTAAGTTTTCTGTAATCACTATACAAAAAACCAAATTTTGAAATTACAAAAACTCCCTTTTTTCTGCCCAAAATTTAATGCCATTAATGTCTCATATTAGAAATTTTTTACATCAACCCAGTTCAAAGATATTAATAAAAAATCAAACCAACACACATGTGTGTATATTATTATTATTATTATTATCCTTTATTATCACATAGGATCACTTTAGTCAGTCCATTATCTAAGTCTCTTCGATGGGACTGTTTAGGCCTTACAGTTCTCCCAGTACTTTTTCATATGTTTCAATCTTTGTGCTCTTTCTAGTGTTGTTGAAAGTGTTCGTGTTGTGAGTTTTTTCTTGTGAATGTTTTTATTTTTGTTTTTCTCATTTAATTTTATCTTATCTATGGTGTCTTCTGATGTAAGGTCAGTTTCTTTCAGATCCTCTCTTATTTTTTCTGACCCATCTGCATCCTGTCTTGCTGTTTTTCATATGGAGAGTTTACAGTACTAGCTGTTTCAGAAGTTTTGAGATTCTTGCAGCCTTATGATTTGTCCAAAGAATGCTAGTCTCCTCTTACGCATTGTATCAGTGATGGGTTCTAACTCTTTGTACATAACTTTGTTGGGCAAAATCTACCAATGCCTGTCTTTCTGGTACTTTGGTACTTACGTATTAACGCCACTGCAGCTACGGCTTTATTTAAAAACAAAGTAGTCAATCGGTTTCGGTGAAAAATGGGCTGATATAGAGTTTAACATAGATTCAAAACAGTCTCTTTATTAATTTTAATAAATGGTTATTTATATTTATTTATTTTATAAATATAATTTAACCAAACTTAACCTACATTTGCTTCGCTCGCTAACCTTGACTAATTAACAGGAGTGTTTTGATTATTTAAATAATAAATAATTGCAATAATTACTGAATTTATTTTTTAAAATTCTCAAAATATTACAGTGTTAATTAGTCAAGGTTAGCGAGCAAAGCAAGCGTAGGTTAAGTTTGGTTAAATTATATTTATAAAATAAATAAATATAAATAACTATTTATTAAAATTAATAAAGAGACTGTTCATTTTCCACCGAAATCCTATTGACTACTTTGTTTTTAAATAAAGCTGTAGCTGCAGTGGCGTTAATACATAAGTACCGGTACTTTTTCTATAACTTTTCCAAAAATTTGTATAACTTTTTTTTTTTACTTTGACTAAGGAAACTTGAAATGTTGACATTTGCAAAAATCCAATACCCAGAATCTTGTCCAATCCTTTGTAATTTTCCCTTTGTAGATTTGAGTTTTACTGCTGCACCAGCAAAAGAGTTATAACTTTAATAATAAATAAATTTGTAACTTTATAATTAATCATTACAAAAATCAACCTCTTAATAACAAATTACAAAATTAACAATGTAATTTTATTGTTTTTTGCTTTTACATTATCATCAGAATTATCATTTGTGCTTTATATATTTTTGGAACTATATTTTTGTTGCAATCAATGTTAAACATTTAAGTCTCTCTGTAAAACCACTAAAACCAATTTATAGAAGTATTGTTTTTTTTGTTTTTTTTAATTATTGGCAAGTGATTGAGTTTTAGTAATCAGTTTTATATTTACTGGATTTAAATCCATCAGATTATCAAAATAAATTTCACAAATGAAAATAAAAAATACATTTTATTGTCTTCTTTTTGTCTAGTTAATACGAGTTATTAAAAGTTTGTAGTTGTGGTTGTTGTGAGTTGTAATGAGTTGTGGTCGTTCCCTGCAGTTATCATGTAAAATTATTAGTAATTCAATCTGTAGGTAAGGTAGTTGGGACTGGTAGTCCTTTCTAATTTTAATTAAAGAGACTGGTCACTCTGCTACCTGTTTTCACATGAAAATTCTTCTTTTATCATGATTAGATATCTATGGTTCTTTTCATTATATGACCACAAATATTTTTTTTCTACTAAAAAATGTAGTGAAATAAGTCGTCACTGCATGTAATTAAAAGTGGTGTATATAATCCATCATTTGTAAATGTAAAAGTGATTAAATTTCTGGGATTGTATAAATTCAAATAATAATGAGACAAGAAAATGATTCAACCATTCGATACCTTTACCAGTGTTTCTTCTTTAAGGAATATTTGTCACATATTATTCAGTTAAAAGTAAAGCTAAATATATTAATGGTTTTAAAACAAAACGCAAACAATTCCTTTACTTTTTTTATATATATGAGTGGGCACCAACAGCTATGGTCATTAGCCTGTTTACCTTATTATTGCAGCTTCAAAATCCAATTTTTTCTTATTAAACAATTGATGATTATTTTCTTAATTTGATAAAATGAGTTATTATGTATTTTAATTACTATTTTTATTAATGAGTAACAGACAATAAGATTTATTATTTAAAATGCTGAAAAATGATTAAAATTTCTATGTTATTCTTTTCAAGGAATAGTCCTTGAGAAATGAAATTTCTATGCCCACAAGAAATAAAGTCAAACTAAGTTTCAGTTCAACCTAGATATATTAATCAGTTAATTTAACTTAGATTATATATATATATATATATATATATATATATATATATATATATGTATGTAATGGTACTTAGAAATAAGCAAAGAAGTAAATCACATCAAAGTAAATTTTTTTTTTAAAAATTAAGATACTCCATTAATTTAAGAAAATTTTTTTTTAAAAGTATTACCTTCTTTTGGTTTCTATATTTATTATTTTAAAAGCTAAAAGTCGTTTTGACAGTTAGCTGGAGGAGGCTAAAGTATTAATTAAGTTGCCCAATGTATTTGACGGCGGTTTATAATTAATTAAAGTTTAATTGAATTGTGATTAGTCAAGGATAATCAATATTGTTGAAGTTTAACTGCTGTTTGCCATTTTGCATCTAATTAAAAGCACTGCTTTACTTGCTTTCTTGTAACTAATCCTGTTGACCTAAATTACTTGTAGTAATAACAATACTTATTTATATGTACAGAATATTAGCTCTTGTTTCAGTTTGCAATCTTGTATTATATATGTTAATAAAGGTGTACATAAATGGAAAACAGTTTGTTTTACTATCTTATAATCTTTTATAACATTGTTTACATAAAAGTTTACTATTCTCTATTTGTTTATCATATCAAAGTTTTTCTCTTAAAATCTTAAATGAATAAAAAAAATGAAATGCTGATCTTGATCTTGATTAGTACACACTGACTACTTGTAAAATGTAGTTGCAAAATTCTGTTTCCTTATTGTTTTGAATGATAGATGGCTCGTAAGAGTAGTATAAATCAAACACCACTCTTTTCCATTAAGTTAAATTAAACGCTGATTTGTTGTTTTTCGCTCATTTTATTTTGAACAGGATTCGTGTTTTAAACAAGATAAATAAAAGCACTTTACCCAGTAAGCAATATTGTTAAGCAACTGTCGAGAGAAGTCCGAAAGTCAGTTTTCAGGCAGTCAGGTAACATGAAGGATGCACTGAATTTACAGCTCCTGACATTCTGAAGACATACGATTTAGTAAATTTTAACCGCTAATGGAAAAGAAATAATTAAAGATAAGGAAAGAATTGAATAACAAGAAATGATGATCTGCCCTTGAAGGTAACACAAGACAAGGGTAGCAACATAATCCAAAAAGAAATGAGAGGCTTAAATACAGTGCTTATAGAATTAGACGAATATATAAATTTTAAATGAATAAAATTATAATATTAAATGGCCGTGGCCCCTTAAAGATTTTTCCTCTTTTTATATTACTGCAAAAACCTACTGTTTTAAATGTGTTTTTTTATTAAAAATGCTCTTTGTGTGTATTTCAAAACGTTAAATGACTAATATGTAGTTTGTGAGATCCATTTCATTATTCTTTGTTACTATATCTCCATCCAAATAATTCTTCTTCATCAATATTTGGTTAAAATATTTTCAGATTCAGCCTACCAAATGTAAAATTTTATCTTTTAATCAGCATCATTGTTTACAAAAAAAAATTTATGACTTTCCTGACTGTTGATAATAAAAATTAAAGCAGTTAGAGCTGAAAAACAAAAAACAGAATGTATATTTTTTAGTGATGGGGAAATAAATTATAAGAAATGTTTTTCAAAAAATTTCATATATTTGTAGATTAAGATTAACAAATGTCTTTAAGTAAAGTTTTCTCTAAATCTAACATGTCCGTCAATAAAAGGCTAAGAAGAAAAAGAATATTTTCTAAAAGCTTTTCTACATTTTACCTGTGGTGTCTATAATTTTAAAATGTTGAAGATATTTCTTGATAGTTATTTATATGTAGTATACACTTTCAACAAAAAAAAATTTGAGAAATATTTAAAATTATGGGAAATAGAGCAAAAGAATATAAAACTTATATTTTAATTTTAAGAGTTCAAGGGATTGATTTTTTGAAAAAAAAATTTGAATTGTTTAATTTTTTTGTTTTTGCCTAGATGTACTAGTAGGACCCTAAAACCTAAAGATTTGCAAAAAAACTTGATACCCCATTTTTTGCATAATCACCATAATTTTCCCTTTAATAATTTTTCTAACTACACTTAACGAGAAGGTAAGAAAACCAATTCTTCCAGATTATTTTTACAAATTTCCAAAAAAAAAAACAGAATTAGTTAAAGGTATTTTTTTTTTTACTAATCACAAAATTTGGGGCACCATTTTTAATGAGATCATAAATAGAATAAGCTAAAGAAAATTAAATAATATAATCAAGTTTTACAGTAACATTTGCCAGAAATGTTACATGTTTTTAAAAACAAGAAAACAAAAATGTTTTTATTTTTATTAAAACCCAGCACCATAAAAAAAGTGTAATCATGAAAAAAAAAACAAATGTGACATAGTTATTTTTTTGACAGAATTAAATACCTACATTCTGTTCCCTTAGAATATTGAATAGAGATGTGTTTAATATTTATAATTGACTTGAAGGAGAGAAAATCCAACAGCAATTAACTCCTCTATATTACATTTTATTCTTGCGGGTACCTTGTAACAACTACTGATAAATGATAATGAAATGAATTTTATTATAGCATGTGAAAAAAATATCATGCTTGATCAGGACTCAAACTCAGAATCTCCAAATTAATGGCAGAGATCTACAGCTCCACCAAAAAACACAGGGAAATATTAATAATCAAAATTATTTTTAATTTCTATTTTTAGGTTTAGACTGTAAATCAAGTAATGATCCCTTAAAAACAACAAATATTATTAAATTTGATTAATTATTAATCAAAGATTTATTTAACCTAAATAAATGTAAATATATTTTACCTCTAAGGAATTATATTTTCAATGAAAATCAGTCTATACAATTCAAACGATTTTTAAGAGATTCCTTATTTTGAATATTCCTTAAATAATCTTTCAGGGCGAAATTTTGTTATCAAATGATTTACAAAGGTAAATTTTAGGCTGAATTGCATTACCACAGTAGACATGTATTATGTACAGTTTTTCTGCAGGTATCCTTCTCTATTGGAAAATATATAGAGAATTTAATTTTCATTTAATTTCCACTAGATCATCAAAAACAAAAACCTGTTTAAAATTATAATATTTTAATCGTAAAATAAAATCATTTTGATTTTTGAGTTGAGTATTTTTAATTGAAATTAGATGACTAAACAAAACAAATAATAACTAATTAATGATAAAAACTGATATAACAAAATCATAATTAATATTTTATGTCATTATATTTAATAGGAATCTCTGATACTGACAACAGAATTAGTGGTATTATAGTCTTAACAGTTTGGCTTGACTATAGCTTCAAGCATCGATACAGCAGAATATGACAGAAAATCATTGAGTAAACAACAGATTTTGATGTTAATTAGAAGATTTACATTGGCTTCCAATAATTTTCACTCGTGTATTGAATCATGTATCTCATATTTCATTAAACATATGTTGTTATTGCTATCAATAACAATAGTATTGCTGTAACATTAACATTGCAGTTATGAATTTATATATTCAGTACAATCAAAATGTAAAACATACAAACACAAATCTCATGTTTGTAATATATTGTAAATTTTACATTAATACATAAACCACCGGGTTGGTCTGCGGTAAAACTCGTCGTCATAAATCAGCAGATTTCAAAGTTGAGATTTCTCAGTTTCGAATCCTAATAAAGGCAGTTGATTTTATTCAGATATACCATACATCTCAGGTTTCAATTAACCATTTATGGTTAATTGAAATCCAACCACCAAAGAGTACCGGTAACCAATATCTAGTATTCAAATCTGAATAAAATCAACTGCCTTTATTAGGATTCGAACCTGAGAAATCTCAACTTTGAAATCTGCTGATTTATGACGACGAGTTTTACCGCAGACCAACTCGGTGGTTTATGTATTAATGTAAAAGTATGGTCAGCCTGAGTCTGTAAAAGACTACACCACACTCACACACCACGAACAAGGGACACAGCTGCTTACAGAAAGCTGCATGGGACATCTAGAGACTTGCGAAATATCAATAAGATATCTATTACTACATAAGTTACTTTATTCATACAAATTACTTATTATTCCCCTACTTCTAAACAGATGTTGACATTTTGGGGATTCTTGAATCCTTAATTGTGATTTTTAAAAAGTATAATAATCTGTTGAGTTTTCTTATTTGGAAACTTTTTATTTATATGACATGACATAAATAAATTATCCTTTAAAAAATATAAATAAATATTCTCCTAATCTGATTAGTACATAATAATAGACTAGATAAATCACTTCAGGAATAGTTAGGCAAATATGTTACTCCATAGATAAAAATAGGAACTAGCCAGGCATTTACCTGGATAGATTACTTTGATCAGAGCAGAAAATATTGTGCAGAGCACAAAATATATAAATAATAATAAGGACCCACTGGATTATTCTAGTGTAAAATCATCATTGCAAACCAACTAGTATCATAACTATGTGTAGTGTTAAAATTGGCTGTTTAACAGCTCAAAGGTTCTAATGTTCAAATGTTGAAAGATAAATTTTATATGGATTTGAAAAATAGACAGTAGAGATACTAGTATGCTTGGTAGTTCTTTTAACTGTACTTCTCAGGAATGGTTGGCCTGAATTTGCACAAGGTTACAACCTCATTTACTTGTCATTTACATATCATCCTCATCTCATCTCAACAAATTGCAATGAACATGTTAGTAATAGAAAATAAAAATTTGATGTGATTAAAGTTCATATAAATTACTGGTATTTAAACTTATAAATTAATTTTAATGTAAATACGTGATGATACTAAATATAGATAACTACAGAATAATTCACAACTGAGCAACCTTAATTAAAATCAAGTGAGCATATATTTATGTACATATTTAATGGAATGTGGAAAATTCAGGATTTTTCTTTTAAATCTTATAATTAGCATTATTTAAAAATGTATTATTTGTTCAATAAAAGAAGATATTTAATTTGTATTTTAAATAAATTGGTGGTAAATAAACAGGTTTAGTAATTTATTAAAAAATGGCAACAGAAGCATAATATGGAATCCTTTTTTGTTAGCTAAATTGTTCAGTTACATGAAAACAATTATGTTGTCTGGTTTGATTGAGGTAGATACTGTTATTTTTAAAAAAAAATAAGTGACCATTCTTTTTAATAAAAATTGCACATTCATAAAGTCTTGAATAAAAAAACATGTTTAATTTTCTATTGATCCATTTGATACATACTGATGGGTGATAAACAATGAACTGTTAGCTCATTTTATTCCTGAATTCTTATTGTGACTTTTTGAGGGAGTGCCAGGGTGATATTATAGCCCTAAGAAATTTCACTGAATAGACAACAAAAATACTGTCAGGAATTCTATCCACATGATTAGCAATGTAATGAAACATCAATAAATTTTTCATATTTTCTCTACTGTTCAAATCCCTATATTTTTGTAAATTTTTATTTAAATTTCCCTTATATTTTACTGTGTACCTCCTCTAAAATGTGTTAATAAATTAAGGATCTCATATGTCCTGCCTTGGTCTTACTAGTACTGTTCTAAATATTTAGCTTATCCTTTTGTTTTTGTCCTAAAAAAATTATTGTCAAATGCTTGAAAAGTAGAAAATATTTACATACTATCTGATGTACTTGTACATTTCTAATTTTCTGATAATTATCAAACATGTTTGAAACTATTAGCCAAATTAAATTGTATATTTTGTTTACATTTTTTGTATTGAAATAATGTAAACTATAGAATATTATTGTATATTTTCAGATTTGTTGTTTACAGTTTAATTTTTGTTTAATCAACTTGGAATAAGAGTAGGTTTTCAGTTGGCTTGTATGTACTTTTTCTGTTTATGTGCATTTAATTTTAATTCATAAACAAAATACGGATTTTATTACTTTTTTTATTTGAAAGTGGAATTTGTTTTAATGGCCCCACTCTTAAATTTTCCCAAGTAATTTAATTGAAACATATTTTTAATGAAAGAGTACAAACAGCAACAGTAATAATGGAAGAACATAAGAAAAAAGCCGTAATAAGAAAGGGAGTCCGACAGGGATGTTCCCTATCCCCGTTACCTTTTAATCTTTACATAGAACTAGCAGTTAATGATGTAAAAGAACAATTTAGATTCAGAGTAACAGTACAAGGTGAAATGATAAAGATTCTACGATTTGCTGATGATATAGTAATTCTAGCCGAGAATAAAAAAGATTCAGAAGAAACAATGAACGATGAAGTCCTATGCAAGAACTAACTCATGAAAATAAACAAGAACAAAACAATGAATAAACAAGAAATAACAAAGATGGACTACTGAATATGAAAATAGGAGGAGAAAAGATTATGGAGGTAGAAGAATTTTGTTATTTGGGAAGTAGAATTACTAAAGATGGACGAAGCAAGAGTGAAAATGCCGAATAGCACAGGCAAAATGAGCTTTCAGTCAGAAATATAATTTGTTTACATCAAAAATTAATTTAAATGTCAGGAAAAGATTTTTGAAAGTATATGTCTGGAGCGTCGCTTTATATGGAAGTGAAACTTGGACGATCAGACTACCTGAGAAGAAAAGATTAGAAGCTTTTGAAATGTGGTGCTATAGGAGAATGTTAAAAATCAGATGGGTGGATAAAGTGACAAACGAAGAGGTATTGCGGCAAATTGATGAAGAAAGAAGCATTTGGAAAAATATAGTTAAAAGAAGAGACAGACTTATAGACCACATATTAAGGCATCCTGAAGTAGTCGCTTTAATATTGGAAGGACAGGTAGAAGGAAAAACTTGTGCAAACAAGCAACATTTAGAATATGTAAAAACCATTGTTAGGGATGTAGGATGTAGAGGGTATACTGAAATGAAACGACTAGCACTAGATAGGGAATCTTGGAGAGCTGCATAAAACTAGTCAAATGACTGAAGACAAAAAAAAAAAAAAAAACATTATTTTTGTTGACTAATTTTTATTACTTTATGGATTTATAGCTTACATACATAGAATGAAATCGTTCTGATATAGATGACCTGGTATGAGATATAAGTCATTCCTGAAATAGGCATTGTCATTTTCATTATAATAAGATGTATGTCAGACTTAATAATGAAAATGAGGCGTGAAGTAGTTTTCTATTGTCTTGTGTAAAACAAATCATACTGTTGCTATTTGCATACAAGCCCACCAAAATCCAGGATATTTTTAGTTCTACTAACGACATCATTTTCTTCACCAGTGGAAACTGTATAGTGAATACCATTATTTTCATAGAAAACAACGGTTTTCTTGTTATTCAGATTTTGGCAGGCATTACAGCTCTAAGAAAGCCTGTGACTTAAGTGTAAATCAATAAATTAATATAACTCTTTTGTTGGCAAACAGTAAATTTTGTATGCTGTCTCCAGTCATTAGTGTTTAACTTCATATATTCTTATAGCAGAGAGCCTTTTCTTGTGCTTGATAGTAATCTGTAATCATTTCTCTGTATTCATTGTTCAATTTTGTATTGTCATTAGGTTTCTTACCATTGTATTCCTTGTGAATGGTTTTTTTTAATTACTACATTATTTTTGTGGTCTATAAATATTTTTAAATAAAACTAAAATAATTTAAAATCAAGTGATTTATTTTTTTTTTTTAAATAGCTAACTTCAAAAATAAATTATTAAAAAAATTAATACTTTTACAAAATTAAAAATGTTTGAAGTCGATCTGAAATTAAGGATTAGTAAGTTGTTTTTAATTACTGCCAACTACCAAAGGTCAGAATTTTAAAGATAAAACTAGTTATTTTTAAGAAAAAATTTATATCTGTTGAATAGAGAGAGTGTATATTTTCTTCATCAATGTGAATCTGTCTTAAGACAGGTCTCAATAGAATCTTTTTTGCTGTCTTTCTGTGTCCTAAGCTTCTTTCTTTATATCCTTTCAATTTCCCCCTCTCTCTTCAAATCGGTTAACTTCTTTTTTCAGATGTCTTTCTTTCTATCATTATTATTTTTTTTAACTTCTGCTGAAGGAAGTGATTCTTTATTAACTGGGGTTTTTCCTTTATTATATATTTCTTTCTTTTCTGACTTTATTGTTAAATATCTCTGTATTAGTTACTTTGTAAGTCATATTATTCATTCTACTTTCACCTGCAGTCATATTTCAAATAATTTTTAAAATATCGATTTTTTAAATTTTTATAGTAAATTTTGATTTTACAAATTTGTTACATCACTAAAAAAGAATCTGTTTTTTTTACCTTAATTTTAGGTACTTTTCTGACAAATGTAGTAATGTACTATTTCTAAATAGAATTTGAAATTTTCTAACTTTTCCTTGTTTTAATCAACTTATCTTACACCATTTTGTTTAGAATTAAATTTTCTAAAAGTTTTTTTAAATTTTTATCTGTTTTTTACCCATTTAACAAAGTTATTGTACATCAAACTTAAAAAAAATAGGGTTTTTACCTCGTTTATTGGTTTTCATTCCAGATTTCTCAAAGACTACTGCAGTTACTGTTCCGGGACCAATTTATTCAATTTTCCATATCAAAAGCCATAAGAAATCATTAATTCTGCCCCTTAATTAATTTCAATATGACCTCATTTCATCAGGGTAGATGAAATTCGAGTGAAATCATTTACTAGCCAAAACTCCCAAATAAAGCATTTCAGGACATATGTTTATAAAAACTTTTCTGATTATTTTCACTAGTAGAATAGGTTATGAAAGTCTCTGGAGAATTTTGTAATACATTCTGCATATTCATAAAAATATTTTATATAATTTTTATATCTAAAAAATATATATTCCCTAGCTGTAGAATATATTCAAAAGCAAAAACAAAATCAGTAATCCACCACAGAACCAAATAAGAGTTCCTACCTTATTTTTCCATTTTTATTATTCTCCCTTATGTATCAATAGCGCTTTCGAGGAATTCCTCATCATCAGTTGATGAAAATAAGAATTTCAAAATTACGCATCAAAATACAAAGTTATTACATATATAAAATATGTGTAGTCAAATAATTAAAACTTTTTAACATCTTTGTGGCTAGCCACTAAATAGAGCATTGTATTAATATAATACAAAGTTTAACTAATATTTCCAAAAGTGCTGCTGCAAAATGGTATTTTGGAAAAATACCGTATTTTTAAATATAAAAAGAAATTCAACTTAATCAATCTGCAAACTGAGTTTGATAATGATGTTCTTATCAAAGCTGCTATAGATAGCAGCACTTTTGGCAATATTAGTTAAACTTTATATTAAATTAGTACAGTCCTGTATTTAGTGGCTAGCCACAAAGATGTTACTAAATGTTAATTTTAATTTTACTAGATTTTCCCAAAGAGTAAGGAAGCCCTTAAAATCAAAAAAAATTTTATTCAAAATTTGGTAATTTAGATCTTATTTTGGTAACAAATTTTTTTCACTCTCAATGTATAATTTGATCGGCATAGCCAGGAAAGTCATGCAATTCTTTACCAAATTTTTTTATGGTATTTTATAATTGAAAAACACAAGAGAATTGTATAATTGGAAAGTACAATATTTTACTATACTTATGCTATTATATTTTTCCAAATGTTACTAAATATTTTATGATGTTCTCTCAATTAAAGTTGGTTTATTATGTAGTAATTGACAGATAGGTTGTTAATAAATTTTGAGATATAGTATATATGTATATATATATATATATAATATTTTATAATTATTATTATTATTATTTATTTACTCTAGAACCAATTGGCTGACATCAAGAAATTACAATTTCTAGATGTTAGATAAATTTTTTAGATGAAAAAATTCCAAGCCTGACCGGTATTCAAACCCAGAATCTTCTGAATGAAAGGCATAATCATAATATAACAGTTTATTTGAGATGTATGAACTAGAATACTCTATTATGAAATTCTTTTTCTATATGTGGTTATAATCTTAATTATTTTTTATTTATTTATTATAATTACATTTTTAAATGAATTCTATTACGCAATTTTGTTTTTACATCTGTTTAGTCTGAAAAGGAGCAACGTACGTTTGTTATAAAACCAATACCTACTGCAAACGTTCATCCCGTGATTGTGTTCATTAATCCCAAATCTGGAGGTAACCAGGGGACCAAATTATTACAAAAATTTCAATGGCTTCTTAATCCAAGACAAGTATTCGATTTAACTCAAGGTGGACCTAAAATGGGGTAATTTTTTTTTTCATAATATTTAATGCTTTATTAATTATTAGTTTATAATTAAAATAATTTTTTAAAACAACTTCAATTACAATTTATGTTTTTCTTAATTATTTATTATACAAATTATATACTATATTTATTTTATAATTTTTTATCTTTTTTATTTTGTTACTAGGTTGGAATTATTTAGAAAGGTTCCTAATTTAAGAGTATTAGCTTGCGGGGGAGATGGTACTGCTGGTTGGGTATTATCTGTGTTAGATCAGTTAAATGTTCAACCTCCACCTGCAGTTGGTGTTTTACCTCTCGGAACTGGAAATGATCTTGCTCGTGCTCTAGGATGGGGTGGAGTAAGTATATTTGAATTTTTTAAGTTTATTACTACTGGTATGAATAAAACTACAGTAAAACCTCTTTTATCTGAATTGAGATTCTTTCATAACCATAAAAACCAAGAATCAGAAAAAATAATAAAATCTATGAACATTTATAAGACAATCGTTTTCTTTTATGCCCTTGTGTGAAGATATATATATATATAAAATTACTTAATTTATTTGTTGTGTGAACAAATGCATAGTCAATTATTGTAACAGATGTTATTTTATGTATGTGTGTGTGTGTGTGTGTATGTGTGTATGTGTGTGTGTATATATATATATATATATATATATATATATATATATATATATATATATATGTTGAAATAGTCTAGCTAACTACGTCATAGTAGAAGAATATATATTTACAAATATTTATTTTTCTGCTTTTTTTCTTTATTTTCTCCTCTACATTTAGTACTTTCACAGAGATTTTTGCTTAAGTACAACATTTTATAGGAAGTTATATTGAAAACTAAAAGTAATTTAAAAAGGTTTATTTACCTTTTACTGTGACTTAGGTTATAAAATGAATTATGTCAGTAGCTGAGATGGTAAACATGTCTCTTTGTATATATTTTACTTACCTTTCTAATTTAATATTACATAAAATATTCTAATGAAATAGAGAAGTCCTTGTGAAAGTATAAAATCAAGGAAAAGATAAAACAGTAAGTGGAAAAGTTTTATAATAAACTTTTCGAATCCATGTAAGAGACCTTAAAGAAACCATGGGAGCCAGAATCAACAGATTTTCGTGGCCAACTATAATATATAGTACTATATATTACTATACAACTATTTATATATATATATATATATAACTTATTACAACTATAATATATATATATATATATTGTTGCCACATACATGCCGAACTTCATATCCGTGAGTGCATCACTAGCCGTTCAGATGTTAGCAGAGTACAAGATTCCTACGAGCCTGCACCACTCTCTACCAAGCTAGCTGACCATGCAATTCTCCCACCACTCGCAGGCACATAAAAAAGAGTGAACAACAGAACATATTTTTAATTCGTCATTGACCACTGCCTGGAGAAAAAGAAGAAGGAAGAAGTTCCCTGTTTGGCCCAGCGTGGGATTGCTTGGGGAGATTCACCTCAGCCATGTCGACAGAAGATAACCATCACTGCAAGGCTCTGGGGGCCACCACTGTAGTGGGAACCGAACTGCCACGGAGAGGAAGCTCAATTCAATTCCAACAGTCGATTTGCAACTCCCCAATTATAGCTGAGCCAACATTGCTAAAAACCAGCTTCCAGACCCAACAGCCCTTCTCAGGCTACCTCACAAAACACACAAACGGCCCATTACGGAGCATCAGTCCAATAACATCAAACATGTATTCCATCTCATTGTTCATTCAAATTACAACTACATATGATTTCCATAATAATGTTGGTTGTTAAAACATTTGATATAGCACAAATATATTTCCTTTTGTTACTGAGAGTTGAAATCGCAATTTATTTTAAATTTAATTGGAACCAACCATCAGAAACAATGAAATAACACATAAAACTTTGTTTTTAATTACATTTAAAAATTATTAAAAAAAAAATTAAATATATTTTCATATACACTTAACAAAATTATGAAACATTGAAACTACACTTCCAGGGTTAAAACAGGATGTTTTTAGGAGTAATTCATCATAATTCTCATAGGTTTTTCTCAAATAAATGTAAACCCTTGACTAAAGCATATAGCTGGGTTTAATATGGTATAAAACGTCTTTTTTTTATCAAACTATTAAAATTACATAAGTCTTCAAAGATAAAACTTGTTTTTGTGATAAACAGTAAAGTTTATCAGCTATAATTATTTTTCTGTTATCTTCTTTTTTTGTTTTTGTTTTAGGGTTACACGGATGAGCCTATATCAAAGATCCTTGGTAATATAGGAGAGAGTGAAGTTGTACAACTAGATAGGTGGCAGCTAACTGTGGAGAAAAATCCAGCTGCTGAAGCTAATGAAGAAGGAAAAGAAAATCTGCCTTTAAATGTTGTTAACAATTATTTTTCATTAGGTGTTGATGCTCATATTGCACTGGAATTTCATGAAGCTAGAGGTAATTTTTTTATATATAATTATAAACTTTTTATTTTAATTTTATTTATTTATTCAAGTAGATACACCTTATATGACCTGGATATACTTAACTTTAGTTTAGTTTAGGTACTTTGAGAGTTTTTATTGTGTCTTTTTTCTGTATCGAGTGTCCGACATCAAACTGACATGTGCTCACTATTCATGTAAGTATAATTTCCTTTCATAAAATGATTAAATAATGCAGATTTTTGCTTAAATATAAATTTCTTTGCATCCAATTGTTTCAATTTTATTAGCAAATTGTATTAATTTTTTCAGTGTAAAAATGAACATGATTGATCAGAATTTCAAAGAAGCAATTCTTCATGAACTGGATGGATGGGAAAACAAGGATTCGTATATTGATTAACCAATTACAGGTCAAAATAGGGAACAAGGTGAAAATGGTAATCAAGAATGGGCTGCAGTTGGAAATCAAGAGGTGATTGCTGTAGGAAATCAGGAACAGGCTGTTGATCAGAATGACTATATTGTCACTGAAAATGATATAGATTCTTAGATCGAAGTTTCAGGAGGTGGTGAAAATGAAGGGATTGATGAACATGGGGAAGTAGATGAAAACATTTATCTGAGTAAATCCTATTTTAGATGGTCTAAAGTAGAACCGAGAAGAATGTCCGTGTTGCGGCACATATTATATTACGAATTGGTAACAGGAGTAATATTCAAAATGAAAGTGAAATTGGAGTATGGAAAAAACTATTTTCTGATGATATTTTACATATTATTTTGGAGTAAACAAACAAAAAATCGCTTTCTTTGAGAACAATTTAAAAAATCCAAATATTACTGAACTGAATGACATTGATATTGTTGAATTGAAAGCATCAACTCAATTTTTTGTACTGATGTAACAGGCTGAGAAATCTTTCGATTGGTAATATCAAAAAAAGTGATTTTTAGTGTTACTGTTGTAAGATTTGACAATTCTGAAACAAGACCTCAGAGGAAAACCACTGACAAAGCAGCTTTGTTTTCAGAACTATTTGACGTTTTTATTCCTGTCAGCGCATTTACTCCATCGGTTCAAATGCTTCCATAGATGAAATGTTCCCGTTCCACTGCAGATGTGCATTCAAATTGTCTTTGCCAAAAAAACCAAATAAATACAGACAAAAATTGATGTGTATTACATACTCGTGAACTAATTATTTATACAGTGCATACATTTATAATGGTAAAGGTTCTGATGGAATTAGATTGTCAGAAGAAGAAAACAAATTTTCTAAACCAACACAGTCCACAATATAACTGGCAAAACCCCTTTATGGCTGAAAAAAAAAACATAACTGGGGACGATCGGTTTTCATCAACTGACTTGGTCGAAAAACTGGGAGGTAAAGGGCTAAAATATGCTGGCACCCTAAATAAAAAGAAATTCCAGATAAATTTCTCCCTGACAAAAATGAAAAATTGGGGAAAGTTTATGTGGCTTTACTAAACAAATGACCTTGATTTCTTACGTAACAGAGCAGTAACATCTATGATTCATAATAAAGCTGTTGACCATAAAAATAGTAAACCTATGATTAAATCCTACTGTAATGCCACAAAAAATGGGGTTGATGGTTTAGACAAGATGTGTAGTAATTACTCTTGTATCCGGCGTACAAAGAGGTGTCTGATGGTTTTGTTCCACAGATTAATTGATATTTATGCAGTGAATTCCTATATCGCTTACCAATCGCAGGACATACAGTCTTATGACAGACGCTTTGACTATCTGAAAGTAGTAGCAATGATGTTAGTTTCTGCCCGTGCAATGCGAAGATTTTATAATAAAAGAATTTCTCTAGATATATGAATTTCATTAAAAAGAAGTTTTAAATTCCAAGAAGAACCTGAGGTACTTCCAACAACTTCTGTTAGGCTGCAAGACCAAAAGACGTGCAGTATCTGCCCTACAAAAAAAAAAAGAAACGAACATCATATTTGTGCTATGAATGTAAAAACTCTGCATGTTTAAACTGTCTGCAAAAGATCTGCATGAATTACTATGAAGACGAACAACTTTTTTTATTTCTGTTATTTTTTTAATTTTATTACTTATTATTATTATCATTACCGTATTATATTCACCCATATTTTTAATAATATTAATAAAATATAACTATGATTTCAAATCTTAATAAAATGAAAAAAAAAAACAAAAGGAAAACCATCACTCAAAATTATGACTTCAAAATTTTTTATTTTGATTATTTTTTTAATATTGATTTTCCTGCTTTAGGATTCCAAGACTAAATTCTTTGGATTTGCAGCCATATGAGTCTTTTTGTTGGCAATTCTTTTGAAATTACACACAATCATGTAACAATGGAAAAGGCTGAATATCAGAATGATTTCAGCCACCAATTACCAAGTTTCACATTTTGTAGGAAAAACCACTTTTACATCCTTCTCAGAATATATATAAAGGAACTAAAACTTAGAATAGAAACCTATTCAGGTAGGATCTCATCTAATCGGTTATTTTGAACTATGAAGTATTCTTTCAAATTAATTATACTGAACTTTAATAAATGCTGTGCAAATTTTAATCCAGGCTTTTCCTCAGTTGTATTGTAAATTTGTTTATTTAGGGCTGTAAATCAGTATGATTTACACCCAACCATTCAACCTGTATATAATCTTTTACTTCCTTGTTGGAATTTGGTTTTGGATCCCATGTTAATAGTACATTTATATAAATTCGTAAAACCTTTGTTATTGCTTATCTTTGTTGATGGTGAACATTCAATCACCACCCTTTGTTTCAACCAGTACACATATGGTTGAATTTCAGTTTCTGTGAGTCGTATGAAAGTTACTTCAAACATTTTTTGTAGTCTAATATTATGTGCTTTAGTCAAATCCCTCAATCTCTCGGGTTCTTTTTTATCATTACTGTATAAAAGTGTTTTACTGTATTAAAGGTGTTTTAAAAAGCTTTATTCACTTAACAATATCTAAAATTAAAAATTTTCTTAAAAATGATGTAAAAAGTAACCAAAAATTAAGGAGTGTCAAAATGACGTCACCTCACCTAATGAATGTTAATGATTAATTGTATATTACACAATGGTGCTGTGATGGAACAGGATTCTGCATCAGGTGGTATAACATTTTCAGTACTACTATATAAATTTCCCTTCCCATGAAACAAAAATACAGCATAAAAATTAAACATTAGGATTGGTTTTTCTGGCCCCACCATGGAAAATCAGTATTTCTCTATTTAAAGACATCTTGATAACAGTTATGTTTACATAAAACATAACTTTCATCGTATTGTTACAGTGTCAGTTGTAACAATACAATGTCAATGATAAAAAACACAAAACTTCTCAGCGATTTCATTTCCCCAGTAATTTTTTTAGATACTTAAGAAAAACGGATATATTGAATTAACAAAATATAAAATCAATTATAAAATAACAAAAAAGTTGCATATTTTTTTGCATGGATATATTAGGTTTCTTTCATTGCTTGTTTTTATTGTTATTTTTTTGTTTTGTGGTTTTTTGGTAATTGTGATTGTGAATTTATAAGGTTGGTTTTCTTTTTTGGTCAAGTGTTTTGATTTCTTACATTACTTAAAATGTAAAATTAGAGGAGACTGGAAAAAATTAAATCGGCTGTCCAAATTAAAAATTGAAAAATAATAAGGAGTGAACAAAAATAGAAACTAAACATAATAGAAAAGCTAACTATTTGGGACATATCATGAAAAGAGAAGGATTTTAATTAAAATAACTACACAAAAATTGGTAAAAAATACATAGAAAAAAGGGTGGTAAAGAATAAAGTTATGAAAATCTAGAAGAAATAGAAAATAGAGGAGAATGAGATACACATGATGTAATAAAAATTCTGAGCAGTATAGATTCTGGGAACTGCTATAATAAATGAAAATTTTAACCCAAATATTATTTTAATGATTAAATTTATAGCTTTTAGTCTCTTGTAGTTGGATAAAATGAGTTCAGTGCATACAAATGTAACTTCAATAATAGTATTCTAGAAATGAAAATACTGTAAAATAAATTCTAAATTGAATTATATTTCTCCAGTTTTATATTTAAAAATGTAAATGAACTTACCTTCACATACACAAATACACGTAGCACATGGAATTCATTAGTGCTAAGTAATAAATGAGATAATTTTCTTACATCTTCTCCATATACGTTGCTTTATTACTATTTAAATTACTCCTTTTTTTTATGAATTCATTCACCACAGAAGCTTTTGAAACTTGTATATGGGAATATGAAATGGTATTTTTAGAGTATGAGAATTTCCATGCCTGACTGAGATTCAAATCTGAGATCCCTGTATGAAAGACTGGGAGGCTACCACTCTACCATGGAGATTATCATTTACATTGCTATCATTCTTTTTGTGTTATTATTTACATTTTTCTTTCTCGTTAATCTGTACAATAATAACAATAACTATGATACTGAATGACCAATATTACTATCAGTATAACCTTTATCCAGAAGGTTTGGGTTCATGTCTTAGTCAAGCTTGGCATTTTTTCATATGTTACAAAATTGACTTCTTATAATAAAAATAAAATTAAGATATCTGGATGTAGACATGTAGTAACTGGAGCAAGAATAAATAAATATCGTTATGAAACTTCATTTTTAGAATAATTGTTTCTTTATATAAATTTTTTGGTACTTACGTATTAACGCCACCGCAGCTACAGCTTTATTTAAAAACAAAGTAGTCAATTGGATTTCAGTGGAAAATGAACAGTCTCTTTATTAATTTTAATAAATGGTTATTTATATTTATTTATTTTATAAATATAAAATAAAGTTTTAAATTAAGTTTTAACCAAACTTAACCTTCACTCACTAACCTTGACTAATTAACACAGTAATTTTTTGAGTATTTATTTAATAAATTCAGTAATTATTGCAATTATTTATTATTTAAATAATCAAAACACTCCTGTTAATTAGTCAAGGTTAGCGAGCGAAGCGAGCATAGGTTAAGTTTGGTTATATATTTATAAAATAAATAAATATAAATAACAATTTATTAAAATTAATAAAGAGACTGTTTTGTATCTACGTTAAACTCTTTAAACTCTATATCAGCCCATTTTCCACCGAAATTCGATTGACTACTTTGTTTTTAAATAAAGCTGTAGCTGCAGTGGCATTAATACGTAAGTACCAATTTTTCTTTTCAGTTTTTATAATGTATAATAATAATAACAGGAGAGATAGAAATGGAACATTAAAAATTGTGTCCCCTGTCACAAATTCAGCCAACATCAGAGGCGCATCATTACATAATGAATTCTATAAATCATCATTAAAACAGTTAATTACTACTATTAGCAGTACCATTACTACTGTTATTATTATTAAATTTAGTTACAAAAACAAGTTAACCTCTACACTTCTAAAAAACATATAACAATATAAACATTACTGAAAGAAAGTAAACTTTACTTTGGATGACATTGATAGTACATAATATTTAAAAAAAATAAATAAATAAATAAACTTAGGTCATATTCAGTGTTGTTTCAACTTTAGATAATAATGTTTTTTATATATATATATATAGAGAGAGAGAGAGAGTGAATGTATTGTATTAATAAAATATTGAAACCCTTAAATAAACAACACTTTTCAACTGTTAAACATAGAAGAATTAAGTTTAGCAAATGCAACTACCTCAAAATAACTATTTTTCATTATAAAACTCCAAACATTCTTTTATGGAAGTGAAATCAAAAATGTTTGGTCTCTGGCAAGAGGTGCTGTAGACAACATTTGAAACTAGCTGTGAAAATGATTAAATGACCATCATTTTGAATAGGGTTGTCATATTTCAAAAATTTTTATGTCAAAGTTTTTATTTTTCAATTCTCCTTAAAATTATGTGATACAGTCCTGTTAAATTACTTTTTACAATGAAAAAACAGAATATACCAAATATTTTTACCTCAAAACAATCACTATTTAGACCACACTTGGAATATACTGTAGACCATTTTTATAACTAGTGGTGAAAAATATTTAACAGCCATGATTTTCATTATTTTAAACTTGTTTACATGGTTTTTTTGTTTTTCAGTACCCATTAAAATTGTGTCTCATCAAAAAATAGATCATCTTGAAATATTTTAATTTGCTAAATTTAATTTTTTTATGTTTAACTTTTGAAAAATTGTTTAAGGACTCCCGTACTTTATTAATACCCCAAAGCACTAAATATAAACATCACAACTAAACATAAACATGGCTCTAAGGGGTGCCGTAGCCTCTAACTGCCTGATCAGGAACAAACTTCCCACCAGATAATCAGGACTCTTTCTTTTAGGATCTCTGTCCATGCCTCTAATGAGGGGGATCCCAAAGAATCGCCCACTAGGACTTGGTGGGCGATTCTTTTTTTATGCCTTGGCTCTAATGGGGAACCCTTGAAAGGATCCTCCACCTGGACTGGATCCTACTTCCCCCCCCCAAGACGTCCACCCCCTCCCGAATGGGCTGTCCCTCAGAGATACCATGATGTTCCTACGAAGAAGCAGTTCCAGATTCCAAGGAGCCATCTTAAATACCTGACCCCCAGGCGCATGACCATCTGACTTGCCGGATAAGCACCTAAGGTCCTGCTGGCAGTCCTTGCGTAAATGGCAAGCCTTACCACATGTAAAACAGTGGCCGTTTAATACCTTATTTATATATACGCTTGATAACTTAAATGCGTACATATTTAGAAAAAAGTTCATTGCTAATCAATCATATGTACATTGGTGGCCTCAAAGTCAAAAGTATTTTTCTCATCACAATGCTTCATTATTTAAAAAGTAATCTTAAAAAAATAGTAGAAAGTAAAAAATGGAGCGATGTGTTTCAATATAAGAAGAATAAAAATGTTGGCTTCTAGTACCCAAATTTATGTACAGTGCATTTCATTATGAATTCACATACTTCAATAGTTACCTAACCTTTGAACAAGTGCCATCTATTAAATGCTGTTAATAATTTGAATTACCCATCCACAAGAACACTGTACCCAGTGTTGTCATTTACACTTTAATTTATCTCCATCTCTGTAGACCTTACTGATAAACCATCAGTTTATCTTAAATGTGGACTTCTTTTTCGGATAAGACGTTTAATCCTAGATTTTTGTTTTTACATTGGTCATATTAGTGTGAGATGAGACTTTATTGTATGAAAGTGGTCAGTAGACTACATTTGGAATGAAAAAAAGTGGATCGGATATCATCTGTACTAAAAAATGTTTGTGTAATTGTATATTCATAATGCCATTAAAATCTCAAAAATATGCAAAAATATTGTTAATTTTAAAACTCTCCGTCAAGATACTTATTGTTTAATGTTTTTTTTTTTCTAATACATTTGAAAAGGAAAGCACTGAAAAGTGATATAATTTTATTAATTTCTCTGTGCATTTTATAGGCTTTGAATATCAAATGTCTCCCTCTTTCTCTTTAAACCATTTATTTTCAAATGGTTTAGCTGAAAAGCATGCTATGTAATTTTCTAAAAATTCATTATGTACTGGTTATCTGCATGACATAAGAATTTTTATTATTGCTGATTTACTACAGAGAATGACAATTTTTTTGTAAAAAAGAATCTTGGCCACACCAAAATCGCTGATTTTCTTACTAGTTCAATTTTTTGTGTAACTGTTTAATATTCACAGACTAAAGACAAAATCCAAATGTAAGAAAAAGTTAAAAAAGAAAATGATGCATGTTATTCAAGAAATAAACAAGGGAAAACTAAAATAAGTTACTAGGAAAGTGATTAAATGTTTTGATAAGTATATCGAATTGCATGGATTGCATTTCTAACAATTGTTAGCAAAGTAAAACTTGTGTGTATGATTATGAAATATTTTATTAGTTTTTGAATAAAAACTCTTCAGGTTTATGTAGTGCATTTTTAAATTTTGTTATATTCTATGTATATTTACTTAAATTGTGCCATTCTGGATGATTTTTACATTAATTTTGTAATTTTTATGTGTATTTTACTTTTTATAAATTTCATTTATATTGTTCATGTTTTTTCAGACCTGTTTTGTCCCTAGTGAATTGTTTACAGTAATAATAATATATTATTGTTTTTACATGTAAAAATGGAAAATAAATAAATAAATTCAGTTAAATTCTGTTTAGCAAGTTAAATTGTGAAATTATTATAGTTTTAATTTATTTTTTTTTTATAAAAAAGTTAGTGTAACTGTCATGTTTATATTTTTGCTATTATCTTTATTTTATTACTGTCATATTTGGGTTACGTTATATAACAAGGACTTATCAACATTTGTGATAGCTGCTGCTTTTTTTTTTTTTTTTAATTGAAATAATTTCCACGTACTGATATTTATATATATTATGTCACAAATTTTAAATGTTTTCTTTGTTTATTTTTTTAATAAACATTAAATTAATTAAATCTTTTTTTACAGAGGCACATCCAGAAAGATTCAATTCAAGATTAAGAAATAAAATGTTTTATGGCCAAATGGGTGGTAAAGATCTTTTACGAAGGAAATGGAAAGGTCTGGCAGAATTAGTTACATTAGAGTGTGACGGAAAAGATATGACACCCAAATTAAAGGACCATAAGGTCCATGCTATTGTGTTCCTCAATATCCCTAGGTTGGTATTGAATTATATAATATAAATAAGTATATGTAGTTTTGTCTCCTCCCTATTCCTTCCTTCTCTCATATATATTATTCTGTCTGTTTTAGTTGGATTTTAAAGGAATATATATTGTGCTCATTATATCTTATATTATTGTATTTTATACAGTGACCTAATTTAAACATGCTGCCTGATGCTTACTCATCATGTGGTTTATGAAATTTGTATGTTTAATTGGCAGTTCAGTTAATTTTTTTTTTAATCAATCTAAATATAATTTTTTTTTTTCAGGAATTATATAACTATTTTTGATTATAATTTATTTTATTAGATCAAATAAGAAATACAATTACCAAATGAAAACATTACAGTTTTTTTTTTTTTTTTTTATTTTGTAATTTACTAAATTTCAATGATTCTCTCATGATTTGTCTTCATAGCCCTTGCAGTGTGCAACACTAATATTCCATTGCTTCAGAAGTACATGAATACTTCTAGAAAAAAAAATTGTTTAGTTAAGAGTATTGCTGCTTTTAATCAAAATGAACCAATACCTGTTTCATCTGATCATTTCTTCATACTTGAAGGACTTGCCTTCATTGTCTCTTTTACAAGTCCAAAATCATGAAAATTACTGAGAGAAAGGGCTGGCAAATATGTTAGATGCAGAGAACACTTGAAGATGAGCAGTTGTGACAGTTGTTCTAACAATGTGGGGTCAAACATTGTCTTGTTACAACAAAATACCTATACGTAAAAGTTTACATTGTGTAGAATTAATTTCAAATCCAGGTGATTCTTGAAAAAATTTCCATACATTGCACTGATGATGGATCCCATTGGGTATGTAGTGCTTTAAAATTATCCCTTATCATTCAAAAAAAAGATCAAAGTGTATTCTATTTGTGGTGTAGAATTTTTGTATTTTGAGGACTATGCTGTGATGATAGTTGTGAAAAACTATGGTATCATTCTTTGTTCACATTTTCGATTTCTTGTTGATTAGTGGATCCAAATTCCATCTCTAGTAAAAATTCTTCTTAGGAAGTTAACACTTGTTTCAGAACATTACAAAAGTTTCTTGCAGACATCAACATTATATTATCTCAATTTGTAGACTAATATGGATCTAGGTTGCACTTATATTATTGAACTGCAGAACATAATGGACAAAATGTGTGTTGATTCACAATATACATCTGAATAAGTGGCTTTTTCATTTACTATTTATTGTAAAAATGTTTCTTCACCGCCGTGACCATCTGCTTTACTAACCTACAATGATTATAAGCTATTTTTATAGTGATAGAGATTCATCACCATACTAAACTTTCATTCACTAGTGAATTTCAAAGGGTTTACACTCTTCACTACTGATCTTGTTTGGTAGCCTAAATGATAAAAGTGAGGCTACTATCTTTATATTACTATTGTATCTTCATATCCTTTTCTGGCATTACTCTGCTACCCGCTGGCTGCTTTTAAAACTTTGAATATTACTTTTGCTAAAACTCAGGACAATTTTTGAGTGCTTTAAATTTTTAGAGCAGTTTTAAACTTTTCATTTGACTCTTCCTTACACAGCAAGTTAAAATGAGGAAAAAATTAATTTAAAATTTAAAAATTTGATGGTTTTCATAATTAAAAGGACAACAATCTGCAGACTAAAAAAACACAAATACCTAAAAATAAAAAACATCTTCAAATTTTTGATGCAGTATATGTTTATACAGCTGTTTTCTGTAACTTTTAAAAGCATTTTAATTCTGTAACTTGATATTTGTATATTCTAATATTAATAATTGTAATAACTATTTTTAGTTCTACAATTATATTGTTATATATCTTATATTATTATGTATCATATCATATTTTTTTTTTTTTTTTTTAATTTTGGGTGTTTATGTATCTATTTTTTTAACTTAGTTATGGTGGTGGTACTCATCCTTGGAATAGAGCCAGTGGTATTGAACAAGCAACTGATGACGGTTTAATAGAAGTTGTTGGCCTCACAACATATCAACTGGTATAAATATATTATGCATTCTAATATTTTTTATAGATAAAATTATTAATTTAGTAAAAAATAAATATATACATACATGTTTAATTGTAAACAAAATATATGTGTAATTCAAGCATAAATGTATATTGTTTCATAGAATTAGAGTTTTGAGTTTGATGTATATATCATAAAAATTAACACACAAAATACTTACAGTTTGTTAATATTCAGTTATATTTCCATTTTGTCCTTACCTTCAAGATTTGTAAATTTTTATTCTTATAAAAGTCCTGTGTATGAATTATATTTTCATTCAGATTTGCATGAATTTGAAAATTAGAATTGTTGCTATCTTATTTTTTCCCCCATTTTTACGCATTTGTTACATTTAGCCAATGTATATTTTCACATACAATTATTATGAAAATTATGTGCAAGGTGCTACCCAAAAGTTCGGGCAATTTGAATTTTGCACGCGAAACATTGCTGGTACGACCTGCTGCCCCTAGATGTGGCTAATAGTACTCTTTGTGAATCAGTGTTCCAACAGCTATGATAGTGAGAGGCTGCATTGTTGACTTTCGTGCAGTTGTGTAACATTGAGTTTTACTGCTTTGGCGAAGTTCTAAATGGTAGATTTTAAAGAGCAAAGAACCTGCATCAAACTTTGCTTCATGCTTAAAAAACTGGTGCAGAAACCCATCGCAAGCTTGTGGAAGCATTTGGTGACAATGCTGTGAGTAAAAGTAAAACTTTTTTGTGATACAAACGATTCAAAGATGGACGAATGACAGTTGATGACAATGAACGTTCAGGAAGACCATCAACAAGTCCAACACCGGAAAACATCACTAAAGTGCGAGAGCCTATTGTTGCAGATTGTAAACAGACAATCCATGATGTTTGTGCAATCCTACAAATGTCATATGGATATGTGCAACGCAATTTGTTGGACAATTTGAACATGAGATGCATTGTTGCAAAATTCGAACAGCGACCAGAAACAAAATCGCGTAGCTGTCTGTAGTGAATTGAAAAATTCAGCAAAAGATGACCCTAACTTCACCTCCAACATCATAACCGGTGATGAGACATGGGTGTATGGGTATGACCCTGAAACTAAGCAGCAGTCATCGCAGTGGAAGTCGCCAAGTTCACCATGGCCAAAAAAAGCATGCCAAGTTCGCAGCAACATGAAGTCCATGATGATTGTTTTTTCAACATCAAAGGCATTATCCATAAGGAATTTGTTCCTCTTGGTCAAACTGTCAATGGGATGTTCTATTGTGAAGTTTTGAAGCGGTTACATGAAAGCATTAGGCACAAGCATTCAGATCTGTGGGGTAACAACAACTGGGTTCTGCACCATGACAACGCGCCCGCGCACACATCGCTAGCCGTTCGGAATTTCTTGGCTTCCAAAAAGATGGTAGTGATTCCCCACCCACCCTATTCGCCTGACCTTGCCCCGTGTGACTTTTTTCTCTTTCCGAAAATAAAATTTCAGTTGATAGGCCGTCATTTTAACACAATTGAGGAGATTCAGGAAGAAATGCAGAACGTGCTTCGAACACTTACACCTGCAGACTTCCAGGGATGCATGGAATCATGGGAAAAACGCTGGGATCACTGTATCAATGCCCAAGGGGATTACTTTGAAGGAGACAGTGGAAATTATAAGTTATGGTAAAAATTCCCCGAAATTTTAGGTAGTACCTCGTATGTGTCTATAAAGCAGATACATGAATTGATAAAAGCTTGCGTGAAGACAAAAATGTGTCTGTGATTTTAATAGCTAACTTCTACAATATATTGTTTAACATTGCCTGTAACACTTGGCTATCTGAATACACCAATAAATTTCATACTGTGTGTTTTTCATACAAAAACCAAATTAATGTTAATATAATTTTTTAATTCAAAATGAAAATTTCAGAAGTTTATTGTTATTACAATAAAAGTGTTTTAATTTTTTTTTTAAGTTGGCAATCAATTGCATAGCTATGCTGGTAAAATTATGCAGTTTATTTTTGAAGTCAAAAATTTTTTTCAGTCCAATCATTTAGAGGGCTAAATAAATTGAAGATTTTTACATTTTGTGCAATGGATGATTACTTGCAAGCTGGATTAAATTTAAAATAAAATTTTTAAAAACTAAAAAAGTATTTTTTGTCACCACAGACTGTTGGAATGGGTTGGGCAAAACGTTTTTATAGTAGTTTGAAAAACTATTGTTGCAGAAAATATAGAGGCAAATAGCTTCCATTAACTCCTTTTCTGAAGCAATATATAGCTAAAAAAAGAAAAATCTATAACGTCATTTTTTTGGGAAGGGGATGAATATTAAATAAAGGTTTTGGTAATATGTGCTCTTTATAAAAAAAATCTTCAACTTTTGTAAGAAAATATTTTTACTAAAGTGCCCCAGTAAAAGTTTAAAATTTATTTCTCGCATAACACTTCTACCCTTTTTTCCAATTTTCACAAAAATTTAATACATTCTTTTCCCCTGAAAATATTACCTTTCTACTGAATTAGAAGAAAATCAGTCAAAGGGTCAAGAGTTATAAGACCAAATACAGACCAATATATACGCACAAATGTCCATCTGACAAAAATAGATATTTAGGACTTCGGTGCATTGCAATAAAAACTTTTTTTGCAGATTATTTACAATCTATTTAAATCTAATTTTTTAAATGTCTCCTTAAGGTACAAAACTTGAAAAAGACAAATTTTTTTAGACTCTTATTTAATTGATCTATATACTTTCCATTATTCCAGCATTTAATGCTATAGCTGGGAAAGTGAAAATGATAATATTTCTCTGTATTAAGATATAATTAAATCTAAATCTGAATGTTAATGTGTGCATTTGTGTACCAACATTTTTCTTTAAAATATTTAATATTTAAATAATTCATGGATCTGACTGATACTTTTACCAATTTATGAATTTACATATCTGATAAATTATAAAGAATTCTGCAATAATTAGTGTACAGAAAATTTCAAATTTATGTGGAATGCTATTTTACAGTATTATTGTCATGCAGCAATTTTTTGAAATGTTAAATTTATCAGTCTCAATCAGAGATAACAAATTGTTGTTCTCTTTGTTATGGCTTTACCACAAAGGCTGAATTTTGTTAAGTATTTGAAATGTTCCATGTTGTGGATGGTGAAACTTAAGTGGAATCTGTAATATGCTCGGATGAATGTGTATTGCCACTGAATAATATTTATCTGTTTCGGTATGAGAGAATTAGGATCATTTGTTGTGGTTGGATCATATTTCATTCTGTTTTCGTGTAACTGTTCATTGTTATAAAGAAACATTGTAGATGTCAAAGCCAAATAACGAACTGACAGTTATGTAATCTTAAATTTGTTTTTATAAATTTGACAAATATTGTTACAATTTTCTCTTGTGATAAAAATAGATCTTTAAGTTATTTATAATATCTTTCAGTACTGTTACATCATGTCTAATTTTATTTTTTTTATTTATTGCTGTTTACAAAACACTATATATTAATTAACTGCAAACAATTGTGATTTAAACATTTTTAAATGACATTTTATTGTTTTAAAGTTATTCAAATACATATAATGTTATTGTTATAAAATAATAAATAATTATAATTAGTTTATCATTAATTTAAATAAATAAGAAAAAAATAAATTTAAATAAGAAAAATCAATCAGTATGAATAAAAATTGTTTTTTCATTGTAAATAAGGATTTTATTTATTGTAAAAGTTTAGATAATCAGAGGTAACCAAATTTTAATGCTAGATATAATCTGTACATATATACATATCATTACATATATCATTATATATAAAGTAAATGTACCACTCTTTATGAGACTAACTCCTAGCACAAAATAAACTGAATGAATGCTGCTTTGTCTGAACAGTATAGTATGGAATGGAACACAATGTTATCAGGGTATATTTTATCCTCCTATTCATGGCAAAATATGACCATAAGTCCCTTGCTGTTGGGTCTTTCTATTTAGCTGGCAGGTATTTAATTTTTAGTGCTAGTTATGTATTTATACTTTTAGTTTAAGATAAAAAAGAGGGTTTGGCATCACATTCAATCCTTTTAGATCAGGTTTTGATTTAATATTCCTTGAGAGATTAGTAAGGATATTTGCATCTTTCTCCCAACACAATTCCCCTTCATTCCATGCACTGAAGGATTTTCAGTACTAGTGTCTTTCGTTCTAGTAGGAATGCGCCTGATAGGGCTGTAGTTTTGGGGGATCCAATAAGCTCCCTTCACAGAGGGAGCACATGTGATATATGTGGGCAGTTGCCTAACAAATTTTTTGTAAACTGAAGGAAGGATAGTGAATCTAGGTTTTGGATTCTTCTTCTTCTTGTACCAGTAGTCTAGGTCGGGCTAAATTCGCTGTTGTGGAATGGCCTTCTTACTTCTTTCTTGTTTTTGTCTGACTCTCCATGTTAGTTGTAAATATTTACAACTATAACCTTTGAAAGACCTGTGAGCTCTGAGAAGGGCATCACAATATTCAGTGCAGGCCTCTTTGTTCTCTCCTTCAGACAGCTGCTGAAGTTTTTATAAACTTCAATTTCAACTTTGAAGCTGTTTTTTTTTAAAAAAAACTGCTTCTTTATGTGCTGTCTTCTGGTGGTCTTCATTTTCTTCTTTCCTTCTCTGTTGTTAGAATTTAGGATTGCTGGAAGGAGTTACAGTTAATATTGAATCAATTTATTTGTGTACATGAAGGTGACAGTGATTGCTTGTTAAATTTCCACGGGCGATGCAAACAGAACAAACTTTAATCATTTCTTCAAGACCCATATGTATCTAGGAAGAGTTTGGGATGACCATGAGACCAGAAAGGTGTCCTTGCTGGTCAAGTTTCTGCTGTCATGTCTGCAGTACCTGTAAGTGACATGAGAGAAAAGAAGTGGTGATGGGGATACCCTACCCCTAAAAACGTACCCCTAAAAACGTACCCCTAGAAAACCTATTAAGTTTTTCTTTCCCACTGATTGATGCACTCTAGAAATCAGTACAGTATTGTTGGCTTTTACAATAAATATATACATACTTACAGAGTATCTCACACTCATAAATGAGAAAAATTTCAGGATACATTGTAAAAGTGAAAAATAAAGAAACATGTTCATGAGAGTTGTCCCAAAACTTTATTTGTTACTAGCAATTTGAAGAGGTTATCATACGTCAATCCTAAAAAATTGTGTTTTGCAGAATCATTTTTTTTTTGTCATTATAATAAGCTTCTCAAAATTACTAGGAATACAGTTCTAGGATCTGTTTTATTAAATTTTTTAGAAATATTTGACGATATTCTCGCGGTGCAGCTCTTAAAGCGTTTCATTTCCAGAACCCATAAACAAAATTAAATTCTACTTTTTTCACTGGAAAATTTATAAGGCATTGTTAGATTATGATATACACACACTATTCCATTCACTTAATTGTTTATTGCTGTTCAAATGCAATACAAAAACCTTAATTGTTAGAATCAGCTATTGGTATGCCATCTTATGAAATAAATTATTTCAAACAAATTTAGAAAAATTAATTTTTAATTAGCTTTAAAGATGTTCAATAAATTGTTTTATTGATGTATTGTTTTGTTTAATTTTTTTTTTAATTTTGATTGTTTAGTTTTCTGAATTATTTATTTTTTTTGTTTTTTAATAATGAACACTTTGTTTCATTTAGTACCCAGTTAAAATCTGTCACATTTAATACATTTTGTTTTTTATAAACTTTGAAATTCATACACTAGTATTTAGTTTCTGTGGAATGTGTTCATACCACTTTACTCAAATCAGATTCTTTACAACTTTTGTTTAAAACTTTTATTTGTTTAGTACACTTTAAATAATTTATTTTATGCCAAAAATAAAGTAGTAAATTTTCACATGCATTCTCTAAACATCTCTTTTTTATTATCTGATGTTTTATCTGTTATATAAATATACTGGTAGTGATAAAATATTTTGTCTTATAAATTCCCAAATAATTTATTTTAATGTATGTACTTTCCTTATGTAAATTGCTATTATACTATTGATAATTTAATAATTTTTTAGCCATTGTTACAAGCTGGCGGTCATGGTACTAGTATATGTCAATGTCAGACAGCTAAAATAGTTACTACAAAGACAATCCCAATGCAAGTCGATGGAGAAGCTTGTAAGCTAACACCGTCAATTATCTCTATGAATCTGTTGAATAAAGCACCAATGTTAGCTAAACGACGTGGTGGAAAATCTAATGTACCGTAAGTATTGAATAGAATTTCTATTATATTACTTTTCAGGACTTTTCATCAATCCTGGTTGGGGGTAACAGTTTCTAAATGCTAGATTTTACAGTATACCTTCAAAACTATTTTCAGTATATTTATTATATTTTTACTGTATTGCTTTATGATTCATATTTTTAAATTTCTTATTCTACAAGTTATAGAATTTTTATATAGAACAGATTCATTATTTTTTCTTTACATTAATTTCTTACTTGACATCTGTTACAATCTTTTTTGTAGATGTGACATATGTTAGGCATACATAGCAATCAGTGCTGTAAAGATGTTCATTATACAGTCAAAGTTGCTGTAGTGAACAGAGTTGCTAAGGTGTCATTTACAGAGTTGATATCTTCCAATGAGCTTGGCATGCCAATGTTTGACAGTATGTTTTGGCTCGGTAAAGAAACTAAAAGGAAACCTTCTCACCTCAGTTTTCTCCATAAGTTGTCTGGTATGAGTTGATTATCATCTTCAGAATTACTATGCTAGTTTAAGTAGTGATATATACAGTATATTAAGCAGATTATCTACAAACGTTTTTCGGGTATGGTACCTAACATAGATTTTTATACCAAATCTTTCTTAATTTTTTTAAAAGTTATTTACAAATTAAATTAGTTTATTGATTTTTTTTATGATATTTTTTTTGTTGACTAATTTTTTTTTTGTTTTCAGTCATTTGACTGGTTTGATGCAGCTCTCTAAGATTCCTAATCTAGTGCCAGTCATTTCATTTCAGTATACCCCCTACAACCTACATCCCTAACAAATTGTTTTATATTCCAAACATTACCTGCCTGCACAATTTTTCCCATTTACCTGACCTTCCAATAATAAAGCAATTATTCCAGGATGCCTTAAGATGTGGCCTTTAAGTCTGTCTCTTCTTTTAGCTATATTTTTCAAAATTCTTCTTTCTTCATCAATTTGCCGCAATACCTTTTCATTTGTAACTTTTTCCACCCACCTGATTTTTAAAATTCTCCTATAGCACCACATTTCAAAAGCTTCTAATCTTTTCTTCTCAGGTACTCCGATCGTCCACATTTCACTTCTATATAAAGCTACACTCCAAACATGTACTTTCAAAAATGTTTTCCTGATGTTAAAATTAGTTTTTGATGTAAGAAAATTATATTTATGACTGATAGCTCGTTTCGCCTGTGCTATTCGGCATTTTACATCGCTCCTGCTTCATCCATCTTTAGTAATTTTAACTCCCAAATAACAAAATTTTTCTTCCTCTATAGTCTTTTCTTGTCCTATTTTTATATTCAGTGGTTATCTACTTTATCTCTACTACATCTCATTACATTCGTTTTGTTCTTGTTTATTTTCATGTGGTAGTTCTTGCGAAGGACATTAAATGCTAAGTGAAAATTCTGGCTAAAATTAATTAAAAAATAAATTTTCTATTGTTTTATACAGGTGAGCAACATAAAACCAAACCCATAGTGTAACCACTGCAGAATCAGTAGATTATGTTGAAATCAAATTTTATGATTGATACAGATAAATTAAATAAGAAAAACATAAAACGTAATTTAAATATTGTATTTATTTACCTTGCTGTTACAAAAGATGTTAAAAATGACCACCCTGGGCATCAATGCACTTTTGTGCTTGACTGATCATATTGAGAGTCATCTGATGCAAAACGTTGTGGTCAGTTGTGTTGATTTCTTGTTGAATATTCACCTTCAGTTCTTCAATATTGTGGAGATTAGATGTATAATCTCTCTCCTTTAAGTAGCCCCAAAGGAAAAAATTGCAAGTAGACAACTCCGGGGAACATGGAGGCCTCTGTCCTCTGCTGACAGCTTGTTCATTTGTGAACGCTGCATGAACACGATTCAGTGAAATGTTTGATGTGTGACATGTTGCTTCCTCTCGTTGGAAGAAGCTGTATTATTTTTCATTATCAGTTAATTTCCCATAGAATTCTTTGAAAATTATGAGGTAAACTTGTGTATTGACGACAGTCTGGTCAAAAAATATTGGTCCCACTATACGATTACCGGAAACAGTACACCAAACACCAATTCTCTCATTGTGAAGTGAACACTCGAATATCTCGTGAGGATTCCTTGCCATCCAATACCTGGTGTCCTGCGAACTGACATATCCAAATAAATGAAACCATGCCTTTTTGATATAAAATATGACATTGGGTCTATGTGTCCACCAATAATATTTTCGAGAAGCCAGTTGCAATAATCAAGTCGTTTTGGTTTGTCTGTCTCCTTCAGTTATTGGACAGTTGTAATACAGTATGGTTTCAATTTTAATTCATGAAGAATTTTATGACAAGATATGTTTTTAACAACAGATTGTTGGAATAACTTGCGTAGTGATTTTTTTGGACTGGTAGTAATTTTCCTTTCAGTATCAGCAATAGCCTATGGAGTCGTAACGGAAGATTGCCTATTTTGTTTTGCATTTGAAACCAAACCTGTTGTATGCCATTTTTTAACTAAATCATGTATACTACTCTTTGCTGAAACACAGGCATTCAAAAATTTTTCTACGAATACTTGGCATGATTCTTCAAATAATCCAGAATGAATGTAGGTATCAATTATAGCTATCCCCTCCTGGATTCAATAAGGCATTTTGTACAAACACAACTGCACTCAAAATGTTGCTCTGCAAAAAAACGTATACTGCACTGACACGTAACCACCTAGAAAACAGCAACAACAATTAGTAGTAACATACACATCCACTAGTCGCAGTAGTTATGTGAGAGTCTTTCATAAATAGTGTTGGGTAGTAGTTTTATTATGTGTTCAGTTTTATGTTGCTCACCCTGTGTTATTGATCCCAATGTTCTTTATTCTGTTAACATATTCATCAGTTGCTGATGTGTTGTGATGGCCAGTCCTTTTATCATCTTCATGACCTTCTTGAAACTGTTTTTACCACTCATAAATCAATGTGTAAATATAACAACCTCGCCAAAAGCCTTCTTTAACAATGACCAGTTTCTTCATTTTATTCCATTTTTAACGAAAAATTTAATGTAAATCTTTTGTTCTGACATTTTGAGAAAAAATGAATACAATTAATAATAAAATACATCCCAATTAATCAGGTACCAAATTTTAACTATGCAACAAATATAGACTAAATATTAATATACATTACAGACAGTGCTACATGATCATTGTGTTAAAAAAATTCGTATTTTTTATCATTCTTCATAGATACTTTATTGTAATTATTAATAAGAAAAAGAAAACTATGTAAAGAACATGGCTATGTTCTTTCATCGTAGTGCAATATAGAATGTATAATTTTATCCACCACGTACCAACTGCACCAGACACTTTTATAGTAATTTAGTTACTATTTTTTCTCTATTTTTCTATGCTGGTTCTATATTTTCTCTGATGGTTAATTTTTTTGTTCTTAAGCAGTCTTTTTATTTGTTTATTGATTATAAACTAATACTCCTATTTAGTAAAACTTGTGCATAAGTAATATTTAGTGTCTCTTAAAACAGGATTCATTAATTTGTTACTTTACAATATCTATTTCAGTCTTTTCTAATTACTGTAACTCATCAAGCGACTGAGAAGATTTCAGTAAAAAAAAAAAAAATTTTTTCAATTTATATCTAAAAGTAGAATTTTATAAAGATTTAGTGGCAAAAACGTTTCATTAAGGCATTTAGATATTATTTAAACATTGAGAATTTTATATAAATTCAAATTCACATATTAAAATTGTGTTGCCATAAATATATTAAAGAGTTCCTCCTTATAATACCATTACGATCATAGAATTTTATGTTGATTTTCCAAAATTTGCAAAATATTTTAGATTTAAAATTATTCTATTTCTTTATATTTTATTATTGTACAGGCAAGCTACACTTGAACAATTAAAGGTAACGATTTCAAAAATAAGTATGGCTGATTATGAACAACACCATTATGATAAACAACTATTAAAACAAGCTGGTAAGAAATATTTTATTAATTACTTATTATATTAAATTTTTAAATTCAAATACTAATAATTTAAAATTTGCACTAATTTTTATCTCCTTATGTTACATAAAGTTCTCAGTTATGTTATATAATCAAGGAATTGTAATGTTGAAAAAAAATTTCCTTTTTTTGTTTATTCCGTTATTTTTACTTCCAATGCAATTCTACAATGTACTGATAGCATTTTTTATATTGTTAAACGTGTTACCTTTTTTTTTCATATTATATTTTCAGATAATAGAAATGTTACTTGTTATTGGAAGTCTTCTTAAAGATATTTATGATCAATGAAATTTCTAAGAATTGAAACTGTTTCCTTTAAAGATATTTCAACATTTTAGTTTTTTTTTTTTAAATTTCATATTGAACTAATTTTATTCTTTATTATTCAATTCATACCTGAGAAAAATTCTTTTTTATGTTTTTATTAATAATATATCAATAGAATGATGTCCTTAAGTTTTTGAATAAAAAATATTAGTGTCCTTTTTGACTAGCTTATTTAACTATTTTAACATGAGATTCTTATCTATTGGATTTTTTAAATTTCTTCTAGTCTTAAATTATAATATAATTTTTAGAATTTTTAACAACACTGTATACTCTAAAGATACTATTTGTGGGGTATTGATTTCACTATAACAGATTTAATAGTATTTTCTTGGGAAAGATGATAAAAAATTTTCTAAGTGGAGGTTACTTATTGAGACAATCATAAACTATTATTGAATTTTACCAATCAGATTTGTTAAGATATGAAATGAAATTATAAGTTATAATTTTAATGAAAAAATCTTTTAAAAATATGAAAAATGTTGTAATTCTGAACAAGTAAACTTTTATTCAAAATTAATACTTAATATGACTTCCAGTTTATTATTATTTTTTTCTATTCATGAGCTTTCTTGGCATTCAGCATTTTTGTTCTTGATAGGTACTGAAGTTCATTAATAAATGAGAAAATTTTACATTTGTAATTTTTTATCATTTGTAAATAAGTCATATTCTTGCACATGTATAATATATCATTTCTCCTGGGACAGATTACATTCATTTGTTGTTTATACAACTTGTCCTATTTGGTGCGATTCACGTCAAGAATCTTCAGTACAAGTTACATTAATCAAAGTTGACAATTATGATATTATATATATATATATACAGCCAGTCCCTACAGCAGGGCAGAGTGAAGGTGTCAATTATGCAGCTCAGTATCATTTACCTTTTTTTAGTTTGACATGTGATATGCAATAACATATTCAACTTAATGAAGAAAGTGATCAGGAACCACTTTTCCTCTTCTTTTCTTTAATAGGTCCTTTCATCCAAAGGTCCTGGGTTCAAATCACAGTCAGGCATGGCATTTCCACACACGCTAAAAATCATTCATCTCATCGTCTGATGCAATATCTAATGATGGTACTGGAGGTTAAAAAAAAAATTAAAAAAGAAATATACAATAAGCTTTGTTATTGATAAATTTTTCTTAATCTTTATCGTCATGGGATGAGCTGAAAATATGGTACTGGTACAAATTGATAATATTGAGATTCTGCTATTCTATCCATTACACTATAAAAGATGTATTTACAAAAAAAAATTTCTTTAGTCAATTCATTATTTTACCCATGATGAAACTAAGGTGGTATATGCATTTCGGTAAGAGGTTCTGTGTGTCTTTATGTGTATGTCTGTTACCATTTTTCTTAAAAACTACTGAACTGATTTTGATGTGATGTTTTGCATAGGTATCACTTCAGAGCAGATACCTAGATTAGTTTTATGGTTATAGGCCACCAGGGGCACTGCAGTAGATGTGTTTGTAAAATGGCTGGGCCAATTTTGAAGTTGTTTATTGCAATACATAGGTATCACCACAGAGCAGGTTCTTAGATTAGTTTTAAGGTTATAAAACACCAGAGGGCGCTGCAGTACCCACCGGGTTGGTCTAGTGGTGAACTCATCTTCCCAAATCAGCTGATTTGGAAGTCAAGAGTTGCAGTGTTCAAGTCCTGATAAAGTCAGTTATTTTTATACAGATTTGAATACTAGATCGTAGATACCGGTGTTCTTTGTTGTTTGGTTTCAATTAATCATATCTCAAGAATGGTCGAACTGAGACTGTACAAGACTACACTTCATTTACACTCATACATATCATCCTCATTCATTCTCTGAAGTAATACCTGAATGGTAATTACCGGAGGCTAAACAAGAAAAAGTAAGGGGGCGCTGCAGTAGATATGTTTCTTCAAAACAGTTTTTGATTGTTTCTAAGTCTTTCTAACTCCAGTAAGGCTACATTATTGTGTGGATTATTAAATAATTTGTGCTGGTCAATTATATTAAACTTTCATCATCATCAGCCACTGTTGGGCACAGGCCTACTAATCTTTAAAAAGTAATGAATAAAAAATAAAATTAAAAATGTTAAAAAATCTGTGATGAAAAAACCTTAAAAAATGTAAAATAATTAAATACCTGTATTTTCATCTTATAATTCTCTGTGACATTATGATGTTGTTTTTTAAGACAATAAAATGTAAGATTTTGATTGACCATTGTGTGTGATCTGTGGACTGCGTAGGTTGGCTTTTTTTTTTTACCTTCTCCCCTGGCCTGGATTCTACAGTACACAGCCCACATAGGTAAGCTTTAGTTATAATCACGCATGACGGTTAATCAAAATCTTAAATTTTATTGTGTTAAAAACAATATCATAATGTCACAGAGGATTATAAGGCAAAAATTATAGTTATTTAATTATTTCACATTTTTTAAGGTTTTATTCGTTGTGGGTTTTTAAAATTTTTAATTTTATTTTTTATTACACAATAATTTTTCTTTAATGATAATCTTTTTTATGTTATAATATTGTTAAATTCTCTAAGCAGAAACTTAATACAGTTTTGTTAATTCATATGTCTCCACATGACTTTCTATTTCAGTTAAATCTACATAGTATTTTAATCAAAATTAAAGAATTCTTTTTTATCAGATAATCATTTTATCTTGTGTGCGTACAAAAAACCAAATGAATCCAGATTGACCATATAATAATAATAATAATAATAATAATAATGTCTATTTATTAAATTTATTATTTTTATTATAAGTAGTGATTTTTTCTTTTCTTTTTTTTAGCTGTTAGCCTAGGTGAAATTGAAATAAATCCAGTTGCTGATTTGGAACAAGTTAGACAGATTGTTAACAAATTACAGGAATCACAACCAGATCTGCCAAAATTATCGCCTGATTGGTGTTTTGTTGACTGTAAGTATTTCTTGTTAGTATTGTTATATTTTTTATTTTATTTTAAATATTAACAAAAATAATTAAAATATATTTAAAAACAATTTCATAAGTATGTAACTGTTTAAATTAATATAATTACATAATATTATCATAAACAACCTATGGCACACACTTTTGATACCCAAGACATTCACAGATGATAATTGCGCACACCCACAAACAATGTTTAAATACTTTGCAATTACATTCACTGAGATTCTTCTCTTTTTATAAAATCATGTCATTTATGCAGGTGATATATTGTTCATTGTGGAAACATATATACTCAATGTTTTTGAGATATTAAACAATCAAGAATTGATAAATTGATATTTTAAAAATAAAATTGTTGGTCAAATCTGATATGAATGAATTTTTATTTACTATTACTGAGATTATTTGTGTGCTGTGCTATTTGTAAGTTGTTTTTTTTTTTTTTTTTTAGCTTGTACTGCTGAAAGATTCTTTAGAGTTGATAGAGCTCAAGAACATCTACATTATGTGACTGATATTGCAAGTGAATCGCTATTTATACTCGATCCATTATCTGCACAGACACCTGATGATGAATCTGCTTTCCCATCGCCTGCAACATCAAATCATCAGAGTCCTAGTAGCTTACTTGGTGATCAGACTACACCTGAACTTAGGTGAGTTTTGCAGGTTCTTTTATTTTTAAATATTACTATCTTTTAATATTATATTTATTTTTAATAAATATCATTATTAGAATATTTTACATTAATAATTTTTTATGTGTGTATGCGTGAGAGGTATTATATTATTAATTTATTTACAACATTTTTTGTTAGAAGTATAAATTATTATAATAATAAATAAAGCTTACTTTAGAATATAACTATGTCATACGATATGATGGCTTGTTATTATAAGATACTAAATTGTGTTAATTATAAATTATATATTGCACAATATTTTATTTTTTTGGAGGGAGAGATCCTCTTTTCTCTTTGCAACCAGTTATATTATTTTTTCCTATTTTATATATATATATGTTATAAATTTGTATTAAATTCATATTAATAAAAATATTTCCTTTCATTTTTATATTTATTTCGTTTTTATTTAACTTCTCTTAAAATTCAGGAATTTTAATTAATTGCAAAATGGAATCCTAAGATCTAGTCCTGGGTATATTATTTCCCATAATATTGTATTCTTTTCATTGCATTTCCATTCTTTAAACAACATTTATAGTTAAAAATTATTTTATAATTTATAACTTTTCTTTAGTAGTCAAAATACTGACAATATTTTTTGTTTAGCCTGTACAATCTAATGAATTTTTTTTATGCCCATGAACAGCATTATTTTTTATTTATTTTAAATTCAATATTTTTTCAATTTATTTTTATGAGAGACATTTTGTTTTATTTTACCACATTGCAGAGCATCGATTTTAGTTGAAATTTTTAGTTTGGTTTAGTAATATTTTCAAAATAATTACTACTTCAAGTGTAAAAAGTATTCAAATTGATTTCTAATGGTAGAAAAAGATTTTATTATATACCTTAAATATCTACAAATCTTAATTACTTTTCTATATAGACTCAATGTACATTCAAGAAACAACCAGAGTAATGCAAAACCGCTATTCTACATTGAAGAACTTGTTCGCCAGAGTATTCAGCCAATTATTAATAAAGTCAATGAGCTTCTCATTTGCTTGATATTCACTTGATGCAGAATCATGACTACAAGGGAGATGGCAGACTTCCCTTGATGGTCACCATTTAAACTGCTTAAGTGGATGCTTTATGCGATCTGCAGAGTGGGATCATTCATTATCATATAAAAAACCATATTTTCTGAACATTTTATGCTATTTATTTTAGATTGATTTCCATTGTTTCTTTAACATTTTTCTAGACTTTTTGAAATTTACTTGAAAGCTCATATATTTTAATGATATTATCATATATATGTATTTTCATTTTCTTTAACTTTTTTTTTAAGTTCATAAGACATGATTGAGTGTCATCTTTTCCTGTCACTCACATCATTACACCCTCTCAATTTCTGACACCAATCTGAGACAGCAATAAGATCACTGATAGCATTATTATAAAAAAATACATATTGTCAGTGGGTCTCATTGGTTCTACTCTTTCTCCTTACTAAAAACTATTCCCTCCGCACACCTCACGGTTTTTAAGAACAATGATAGGTTCCATGTTTCATTAACCATTGCTTTATCAGCAGTAGATAGAAGCAATAATAAATTGAGATAGAATGGGAATATAACAAGATTGATAGATTATTGGGAACTATCACACATGAACCATCATTTTTAAAGGCCTATTAGGTATCAATTTTACAGTAGGCCTATATTTAAATATTTTCACTTGATTAATAAATATGATATATATCCTCAAAGCAACAACAACAAACCCAATTATAGTTATTTTATAATTGATGAATTTTTTTGACAAGAAAAATACTAACTCTGTTCAGGATTTAAACCCCAAAAATACAGATGAAAGTCAGATATTACAATTCCATCATAGAACATAATGATAATCTTTGAGAAGAAAAGTTTAGGTCAAATTATGAAATATTTAATTAGAGTACAATAGTGTTTTTTCTAAATTACTTAGTAGATTTAAATTAGTTGTCTGCCCTAAAAAGAAAATAACAATAATCCAGTTCGGAAATAATTTTCCCTAAATAATCAACCAACAAATTTAATATCCTTCCATACTATTTTGTAATGGAATTTATTTTTTTATTTCTCATAGATTAACTTTTTAAGCAGATCTCACGTAGTTGTATAGATACCTGTAAATAACCATGTATAACATTCTATTATCTGAAATTAAATTGTTTTTGTTTATTGTTTTATACTCATTAAAATAATTTACTAATTCTAATATTTTACTTTTTTACAATGAATTTTCAGTGGTTGTTGTAATAAAAAACAGACAAATATATAAAAATTCATTTACGCTATTAACTGTAATAAAATCATAAATATAGTGGTGAGTTTTGTCTATCATTTTATGTTTGATTTAGAACCTGACATTGATTAACTATTTTACTCCACGGTTTTTACTTATGCTACATAAATTAAAAGAATTTTTTTATAGAATAAAACTGGTTGCAATTTTTTTTTGAGTCTATATTTTTTAAGTTATTAAATCAGAATGTGTTTTTAGTCATATTAAAAGTCAGATAGTAAAAAATGTCTTTCTTTTTTCTAAATTATAATTACTTGACATTTTAGTCATTTTCTGTTTTTTTTTATGTATTTTTTTTATTGATTACATCACTAATAGATCAATGTTTTGATAATATTTATAAATTGATTGACTAAAGATCCATTTATTAATTGTTTAATTTTACAACACACCGCAGTTATTCAAGCACTTTTTCCAAGTTATCTAACGTTCGGTTTATAATTAACGCTATAATTATAGAGGTTGAATAATATGAGATACAAGTTTCAGTTAAATTGGTTCAGCCATGAAAAAAAAGACACAGGGTTCGCTAGGTATACTAAGAAAATTTAAGGTTAAAGTACTTTCTTGTTACCTTGGCTTGCCTGAACCGTATACATTATATCACATGTCACCATACCAAGTCTACCAAGTGATACATTCATTCTGTTCACCATAAAGAGGATTATGATATTACATCATTACTCTTATAGAAAGATTGTTATATTGACTTTGGTCAATATATCAATCTTTCTTTCATGTTGGTTTCAACATGAAACATTTTCTGTCAGATAAATTGATGTATCATGATACGAATCTAATGTAATTTTACAATTTTTTGTGGTTTCTTGGACAGTTTATATAGTTTCATCAACGTTTCTCACATAAGCATCTTCGGTTGACATCAATTGTCTTCTTCAATGATCATTATCATCAGATGATTGGTACTATTTTTAAAATGCTTAAATCATTCATCATAGTGAATTATGGATTAAAAACACTCATACCCATAAGGCATTTTAGTATTTTGTTGCGTCTGTGTTAAGATTTTTTATTATCTTTGAACAATTGAAGTTTGATGTATCGCTCACTAAATTCAGCCATTTCAAAATATCAGAGGATACACAATAGAGTTCTGCTTAATGCAAACCAGATCAGTAGCTAATTTGTTTTAGGTCAAGACTACACACGTCTATTAAATGCTTCTCTCTAAAATAATGTCTATTTAAATTACATAACAAGTTCTGAAAATTTTTGAACATTTTTTTTTAAAATGAATTTTTTTTAAAATGAAATGTAACAAGCAGAGTTAAAAATTATAATACTAATTATCATCTGTTTGGTTTCTGTTGACTATTCTTTTATTATAATGTGTAGAAAATTTATTTTATAAAATTTTCAACATTTTTCTTTTTTACATGGATTTGGGATGTTATCAAATAATTTTTTTTTCTTCTAAAATTGTATTGGTTTTCTAAGCTTTTTTTATTTTTCATAGACACTTTCAGGACCTTCTCTAGTTAGTTGATACATTAATTCTATCCTTGAAAGGTTTCTAGTTTTTGGAATTAATACTCAATCCAGAATCCATTATTCATTAGCCTGATCTGTTGCAAAATGCACATAAAAAATATGTGCATTTAACTAAGTTTTTTAAGTGTTAAAAACTTCACTCCCCTCTAGTACATAAGTGGTGTATCATATCACTTATATCAATCATTAAATAATTTTTATTCATTCATTCCTTTGTAGCGCTAACTTCAGTTTAGTGATTATATAGTTAATTATAAAAGTTATCTCAGTTGATTTACATGATATTATGGAAGTCTCCAGACACGTTAAAATGTTATACCAGATAAAGTTCAGTATTGTTGATTCAGGCCTTTAAACTACCCGAACTACTGGAATGTCCTTTAAACTGCGTTCAGGACTTGAACACTGGAACTCTTGATCAGCTGAATTGGAAGTCAAGAATTCCAGTGTTCAAGTTCTAGTAATGGCAGTTACTTTTACATGGATTTGAATACTAGATCATGGATGCCAGTGTTCTTTGATGGTTGGGTTTCTTTGTATCTTGATGGATGGATCTTTAATCTTTATATATAAATTAACACATATAAAGAAATTGTCAGTTATATCAAATGTCAATATAATATTATAGTTTTTTTTAATTTATCTTTTATTTTTTTATTTTTATAGATTGATTTGAAAATTTCTATTTTGTATTTTATATTTTATTACTTTTTATTATATGTGTGTTTGGGTTTTCTTGAATAACTATTCATTGTAGTTTTTTTTTGTTCTTTTTACTAATAATTTTTTAGTTTTGGGACGCGTTTAAAAGTCAACGCCAAAGCTTCCGTATCTTATGGTCCTGTGTGGTGCTGATATATCTTTATGATACAGTGATTATGAAATAATCTTATTTTCTTTCATTCAAATTGCTATATTACCAGACTACACATATATCCTGAAATGTTGATTTATTTATTTATTTTTTTTGTATTTAGTGTTTTATTTTTTTGTGTATTTACATGTTATATAGTGTTATTTTGATATGTATAGATAATTATTGTATTTATTTTTTTATTGTACAAAGAGATTAATTTTATTTACTAACTTTTTTTTAATTTATCTGGTTTTATTTTTTTATTAAGAACATCCAAAAAACTATCTTTTATTACATTACACTAGTTTCTAAATTGCTCAAATATTATTATTAATCATATTCAGAATTTTTTGGGTGGTCTATTTTATAAAATACTGGAATTATAAAAAAAAAAATGTAAATAAGGAAAAGCTTAATTTTACTAAGAATAGGATTTTTTCTTTTATTTTTTAAATTTATACACAACATTTTAATTATTAATACCTAAAGTTTTTAAAATTAGATTTACATAAATTTTATTTCATGGTTTTTTTTCAGCAAAGTTTTTTTGATGCATAACATTCATTATCCGTAAGTTTTAATAAATTTAAAAAGCTTTTTATATTTTTTATTATAGGAGAAAAGAATAATGGAGTTTTTAAATAATTTTGTTTTAGTGAAGATTAATTACTAAATTTTTTATTAAAATCTGCGTAAAATATCTATCCTATTATATTAATAAGAGAATAAATAAAGTTTACACTGTATAAAAGTTGATAGACTTAATAATTTAAAATTATTTTATATAAATTTGATACATAGAAGTTGCATCCAGTTTAAAATACATGAATTTTTCTGCCATATTTATTTCATACCAAATGATTTCATATTTATTACCTTTTCATTAATTAAGAAATCTTAATTGAATGAATAGTTTTATGATTATTGACATTATATATATATATATACACAGTATTATAATCCTGTTATTGGTAAGGTAATGAAGTTAAAGTAGCAATTATGCCTTACAGTTAGAAGTTTTCAGGATTAATAGAAATTTATTTTCATGCTTCCTTTGAATTGAGTTTTTCAAGTTTCCCATTTGTGTGCTTATATATGCATGTATACACACACACAATTTATATATATATATAAATGTAATTTATTTAAGTTTATTTTCCTTTTGATTGGATCGAATATTTTACTTTAAAATATTACCTTTATCTGATGACACATCAGGCACTTGTTAAGCTCCAACAGCCATTCAGGAAATGTAGTTCCCAAAAGCCCATGGATGTCTACATCTACCATAGTACCCTTATCAATCCTAATGTGTAGATCATCATTAAAAAGCCTTCTATTCTTATTCTTTATCTGTCTATTCTTCTTCACTTTCATTTCTTGTGAATCTAGGTCTGAACCTAGTAGATTCTTCATTCTGAGGGTATTGAAACCTTGAGGACAAGAGCCATTGCATCCTTGATGTTAATTGATAGGGAGGCTGTTTATTGACCAACATAAGGTATCCATTTCCTATCTAGTGGCTACGCAATAAGCCACTTAAGTTAAAGGTCCATCAGGTAAAAATAGGCCACCTAACTCCTACGTAAAAACCCCAGCCTTTTAACTACAATTTACATCTTCTTAAACTTTATCTACAAACAAGTGCTCCTGAGATTTGCAGATGATGGTTGGTTTAATTTCCAAGGTATTTAAAGTGAAAAATATGAAAAATATATAAGAGTGAAAGGAAGGGAGAGTTTAAAAACATAAATAATAATACAAGTTCTTTAAGACATCTGAGTAGTTTATCATCTTTAGCAATCAACCTACAGCCACATCACTGCAGTTCTTGATGACTGTTATTATAATAGTCTGATTTCTGTTAACAAAAAGCATCTGTGATTACTTTATCATTTATTTTAGCATGATAATTAACGCATTACTATAATTGGGAATCTATGGATCATGACTGTATAAATAAATATTATGAGGAAGCCAAATTCAAAATTTGTATTTTAAATTTCTTCAAATTTCTTATGGTTTTTTGAATAGAATTAATACTTATTTCCTAAGATGTAATTATCATAGATTAGAAAGAATTGTAATACTATAACATAAAACTGATTTTCTCAGATTTATATATTTTCCTTGAATGAATCACTGATGAATGGATTCTGGATCCTTAGGGAAGGAAATTTCAACTTTCTCGGGGATTGTTCTTTGATTATCTAGCATAGATATATATCTTTTGTTATAGAAATATTTATGTTATAGTGCTTATTTTTATATATTTATTCATTAATTTTACATACATGATTTTCTTTTAATTAGCAACAATGAAAGACAACACACTAAGTGATAAATAATCAGGTTTACCAATATGAATACAGAAACCAAAAACTCAACTCACCAAAGGTAGTCAGGAGGAATAAATTGATTTTTATTCTGCAAAGTTTACTTATTAAGGAATTAACTATTAGCTGTAATGAATTTTGTTGACCTTTCCTATTTTTAAATATTTTTTTTTTATAATTCCAGTTATTTTGTAAAAATAAATAAAACAGATTAATCAAATCTCTTATTTTTATAGAAAAAAATTCTTGTAAAGCAGCAGAATATATTTTAGGAAACTTAATGTTTTTATTTTGTTTTTCTTTTTAAATATAATGAAATGAGTAGTTTCATTTTTTATCAACTTCTTTCTACATACAAATGCTTTTTCTTCTTTTTTCTACCAGTCATTGCCTTAAAAACATCAACATTTTATATAAACACAAATTACCTACCATATTGGCTTGTTTAATAAACAACACTGCATAAAATTTGATATAATATGATATTTTAGTTTTTGAATAAATTAGGAAATACTGAATAGAATGTTATTAATTAGTAAAATATATAGTGTTGCTGTCTTGAATCCATCCAGCCACAATAATTATATTTAAATGACCGATAAAATCTTGTTTTTATTTTTATTTAATTACTAATTTTTTTATTTAATCTGTTGAAATTTTACTACCTTAAAAACAGGCAAAACAGCAGGGTAATTTTTTAATCATAACATGGTATAATTACCAAAGATTTTCTTCAGACAAATTGAATCTCTCTTGAATAATATTGAAAAGAATAGGGTTTAATATCCTTAAATCCAAATTTTTCCTTTTGTGATTCACACAATAATATTTTACTGGTAAGTTGTTTGTAATAATAATCATTACAAAATATCTTAATGGGTAAACTGATTTTTTTTCCTTTTACTTTATTTTTTGTTAATTCACAAACCCAATAAATAAATAAATATATATACAAGAAACTTTTAATTGATATAATTGTCAAATATTATCACCAGTTTTTTTTTTTGTATCGTGTATTGTTTTAACAGTAATTCAAGAAGAATTTTGTCTGTCTTCAGAGATTTACATTTAAATAAAAATGCAAAGGTTAGAAATTAAATCCTTCAGTCAGTAATATGCATGAAGTAAAGATCTTTATGTTTATAAATAAAACAAGATACTTATTAATTTTAATATTATTTTTTGTAACAAAAAAAATGTTTTTTTATTCAAGCCAATATGATGTTTCTTAATCTCTTAACACAAACTCATTTGGTTATGGGCTGGTAACAACACTTATTTTGTAACAATTTAATGTTTAAAAATATATATATATGTGTGTATATATATATATATAAAATTTCATCATTTCTTGCATGCTGATTTTTATTTACAATAATCAGTTTTTTCTTTTAAATACTTTTTTGATATCTATGTTGACTACTGTTTACGTTTCTTAGTTTCATTCTTTTATTATATGTTGACATGTCAACATATATGTTTATGTTTCGGAATAAATGCGTCAACATAGAGAACAATAAGTTTTAACAATTGAATTATTTCGAAACACATTAACATATAATAAAAGAATGAAACTAAGGAAGATAAACAGAACTCAACATAGAAATAATAGTATTCTTAGCAGAAAATATAATAATTATTATTATCTTAATAACAACAGTTTTGGCTTTTTGATAAATTCATTTATCAAAATAAATAAATATATATACAAAACAAAAAAATTAAAAAAAGTCTTACACTGGAACTTCAATGAAAGTTATGATTATTAGTTTTTGACACTATAACACTGCTCAAGTTTATTTTTCTAGTATTCTGTTCTGGTTATAAATCTATAAAGGTGCAATGTAAGCACTAATATCACTAATTAAGTAATTATCAGATACAAATCTTTTTCTCTATAAAATAATAGTAATATGAACTTGATAGGAGTCAAATTTATCACTGCTTGTATTGTAAATGCAGTAAGAATTGGATTTTTACATAATAAAAACCAATGATTATTGTCAATGTTACCAATTATTAATAATATTTAATCATTACCTTAGGTATTGAAGCAAACAATATGATTTTTTTCTGCTAGGTTAGGCTAGTTTATTGATAAACTTCTTGAATATAAATTAGTTTCCTGAAAGTCGATGAATACACTGAAGTCTTAAGTTTTAGTTATTGGATTTTTAATCTTAACTTATAAAGTTCATTTACTCAGTTAATTTTTTAATTGTTGTGCTTAGTTTCCATGTTATTTCATGTATTAATTAAAAATTAATCATTGTACCTTAATAAGCAATACCCAAAAATATTTTTTACACTTTTAACTAGTAAATGGGAAAACTAGCTTAATTTTCAATAATAGATATATTTTTCAAACTCCCAAGCATGACATTTAAATTAGGAAATTATTTTTATTTATTTATTTTTTTACTTACACATAGTTGATTTTTTTTAATATTTATTCACCGTTGTCAGGTTATAATTATATGAAAGTTTTCATCATGAAAGAAAACATTTGTCTTGCTAGAGTTGTTTTTTTACAAATTACATGAAGTAAAAACTTGAGTTTTTTATAAAATTAAAATGTATCTTTATTCAATATTATTGTTATAATTTTAGATTTAGTTGAAAAAGCAATTGATTGGGTTAGAGAAAATTAGTTATGTAAAGTATTCCACTTTTTTTTACCTGAAATTTTAACATTGATTAATTTTGTATATAAAAATGTACATACAAAAATTAATGTTTAATTATTCTTAAGAAAGAGTTAGATCCATCCATTATTTTTTTTTTTAAGAGTTAAGTTGTTTCTTTTTTAAATTGCTATATTGGCGTTTGGTAAAGATAGGGAATTATTTTTGGTATCAAATAATGTTGTTAATGATATAACAGTATGTATATAATGTAAATTAATTGCAGGATGGAAATATATATATATAAACATAGATAAACTCATTATAAAAAATTATGTTGCAAAAAAATTATGTTCTACCTAGAAGACTATGATGTAGTAGAATTTTCTGTGAAATTTCTGTTATCTTTACATATTTTCTGTAAAATTATGTTACATGTCTGGTACAATAGAATTTTCTGTAAAATGTTTGATATCTTTTTGACAAGAACAGATTACCAAATTTTTTTAAACAAATACCAAAGTAAAAATCAGTCTTTTTTCTAAACTTCACTCATCAGATTATTTAGTCAGCAACTCAAATTATTACTGCATGAAAAATGGTGCTGTTATTGTTGAAGCTTTATTCTTTACCCAGTCCTCAATAAAACTATACTTAAAATCATCTTCAAAGTTTAATTAAAAGGATGGCAAATGAATCAATTCTTGTCAGTGAATTTAAAGTGAACATTGGTAAATACAAATCTGTGAACAGTCAGTCAGTTTGCGTATAAATACTGTTGTGTTCAGTTTATTTATTTATTTTTTTGTAATAAGCTATCTAATCTCATCAGAAATATTTTCTATAACAACAGTTATGACTGTGTGAGAGGGTAAACTTTATTACCTTATAGTTATTTTATTCCTTAATATCTATTTCATCTAAAGCAGTTCCATTGTGATAATAAGAACTTATACATGTTTTAAGATAAAAATTTAATTTAACACTTGTTTACTGGGCGTAGTTTTTGTTTAGGCTGATTGCAGTTAACTGTTAAAAAAAATTTAGAAATAGTCAAATTATGAATTTTCATTCTCAGAATCAGATTTCTCCTGAGTTATTGACTGTATAATATAATCATGATTAAACCCCAACAATCATAATTGTATTTAGCTCATGACTGCAGAAATACTAATAAATTCATTTCACATAAAAATATTATCCTTACAATATTCTCTACCCTCACCGTGGTAAATCTTGAAAAATTTTCTAAGTTTTAATATTTCTTAATTTGGGATTTATAATTTTTAGTATTATTACTATTTTTTTTTTTAACAAAAAAAAAATTCTGTCTTTTTATATCTCTGTTTTCTGTAATCATTTGGTAATTATTCCTGACTACATTTGTTTTATCACTCAAAATATTATCTCATACATAAACTTTTTTATCTTAGAATTATATCGTGTTTAATTTTCATTCCTTAATTATTTTTTGGTGTTTATTACTTGTTTAATTTTCTTGTTTCGTCCACTCATCCATTTTTTGAACCTCTTGTATAGCCTTTGTAATCTCCTGTTTCATACATAAAAGCAATATATTTTTTAATTATTGCTTAATAACATTTTTCTTCTTTAGTTTAATTGTATTTTATTGGTTTTTTAATTTCATTTTATTAAATCTTAATTTTGCTAATTGTTCTTCTTGTTTACGCTTATTTTTCACTTTGTTTTAATATGAATTTCATTTATTTTATCTCTACTGTTTTATTCTTTCAATTTTTTTCTTCTTTTAATTAACATTCATAGTTTCCTATTGCATTTATAATATAAAATAAAATTCATTTATTTACTTAAAATATTTAATTATTCTACATTGTTTGTCAATGTACATGTAGACATAAGTAATTATTCAGAAAATGTATGTGTATTTCAGTATGGGTTATGGAAGATTTGTGTATTAACTGATTAATCATTTAAAGGATAGTTAATGTTTATATATACTTTTGTTTTTAATTTCAATCTATTAAATTTATTTATCTTTTTTGGTACAAATAATTATATTTATTTATTTATATTTAAAAATATATGAGATTGAGGAAAGAACATATGTAGAAAGGTTATAAATATAATTTTAGGGCTTGTATACATAATCGTATTCTATTTTTACATCTTACATTTAGTGTTCTGTATAATTTTTTTCTAATAGCAATTTTTCATTTTATAGTGGTTATATTTTTTCAGTAGTGTATGTATATACACTACTGTACAAATTGTAATTATGATCATGATATTTAATTTTTAAATTAAAGTAAAAGTTTCATAAAAAAGTAACTGAAGAATAAATAAAAAAATCACTAATTTTGAGTATGTTAATTTTAACTGTTTAAATGACTGTAACCCATAATTAATTAAATTTTATTTTGTGATAAAACTTTCTTTTAATGTCATTAACAGCAATGGTTGTTGGCGACCTGATATAAGACTAAAAAAATGAGTTTTTTTTTCTCAAAAACAATAAACATCTGATGCCAAACATATTACAAAAAGTGAAGAATTAAGTGATTTCATATTGATTTCTTTCTTTGCCTAGTTTTGAATATACTGTTACATTTAACGTAGTGAAATGTGGTTCATTGTTGCCTGTATGTCCTAAGTGTAGTAAATTCATTCTGTTCTTCTTCTTCATAAGGTCTGCTTATATACTTTCAAAGAAGCAACTCTGAATTCTTCTATTTTTTTTTATTTTCTAACTAAAATATTCTATGACAGTTGTAGTCAGTATGAAGCTGGGTAAGATAGACACTCCTGAAAGTGGACTAGAGCAGAGAGAGAGAGAGAGAGAGAGAGAGAGACAGAGGATATATTTTGAATAGAGCCTTATTAAATTAGTATATCTGCTTTGTTGATTTTAAATAAATCAAGAGGATTTTGAGTAAATTGAATTGTAAGACAAAATTGTCATTGTTGCAATAATCAACATTTGTTTTGTTGGTATGAGAATAGTATTTTTGGTGTTTAAAGACTCACTCAAGTAATTTTCTGAGTGTCTAGTCTAATTGAAATTTTAGATATAAGAATTTTTTGTGTGAAACTTTTGGTGTTAGAAAAAGATGCAAGGATTGCACTTTTGTAAATTGGTATTTGATAATTGAGGGTTATAAGTTATCGTAGGTGGTCGTGGTGGCTGGAAGAGGCTATACGACGGCAAAGTAGGTTGCGTAAATACACTGATGGAAATGTCAGGCATTTGCAGTGGCATTATGACAGAGTTCAAACTGATGACTGTGTTATTTTATCAAGTTTAGAGGGTCTAAAAGACGATACCTTGAGGGTATTATGAAATTGTTTAGAAGGGTGTTGTGATTGACTGATTTTAACAGGCTTCGGCTTATTGAAATAAGGTCATGTGATTGCTGAATTGAAATAAGTGTGGTTGGTCCAGGACACAGGATTCTATACTACTGCAGCATTTGTTGAATTTTCTTTTTTATTAGTTGTTATAAAAAATAAATAATTAAATTAATACATAAAATAAATAATAAATAAATATATTAATTAATTATATTAGTTAATAAATAAATAATTAATTAAATTTTATTTTTACATATTTAGAGTTTTTTTGTTAAAAAAAGTTCTTTTATATTCGAAATGACAGTTATTTATTTTTTTTTTAATAAAAAGATTTGATTTAATAGCAGTTAAATATTAAATACAAATTAGAGGATTTTACATTTTTATCAATTTTTTCCGCTTTTTTCTATTGTATCAGCAAAATCTGTGCATGATAGATAACCAGTGTTATTTCGGTATACTTTGATAACAATTTTAAAGCTCTCTACTTGTTTTTTATCATTTAAATATTTTATTATTATTTGTAACTTTTACATGTGAAAAATGCGTGTCTATCTACTGCAGTCTGTACAAAAAAATTATATGTGACTTAATTCCTTTTTTGTTGTATTTTCTACAACTTTATATTTGATCGTATCTACATTAATCCCTTGAAATATATGTTGTAAAATATTTGTTTTATAATTAAAAACTGGGCTTCCAAAATGACCACTACTTGTTAATTGGTATAAAACTTCTTTTGTATCTAGCAGATTCATTCTTAAAAATCTAACCTGTAATATTTAAGGGCTCAATTTTTTCTAATAAAGAGAATATTGATTTTGACAGTTATGAAGTATTCTTTCTCTCTCTCTCTCTCTCTCTCTCTCTCTCTCTGTGTATATATATATATTTTTCTTTTTTTTTGTGTTTAATTTTTTATTTTACTTGACATTAAAAATTATCATTATTAACTTATTGTAAAATTTAATTTAAAAATTTGATGTTTTAATGTTTATCTAAAAAAAATTATGAATTTCATAATGTTTATTATTATTACTTGTTATGATGATAAAAATGATATTATAGTCCGAGCGATGAACAAGTGAAACCAGCATCAGGATTGAAAACTTCAGATACAACAGAATCATTGAGTCCGACATCGACTACTGATTCACAAAAAACACTAAAAGTGCCACCACCAAACAGTTTAAAAGTTGATAATGAACAACAAACAAGTTTCAGTTACCCTCCAAAACCACTACATATACAAACACCTGAAGATGAATTACAGATGATGCATTATAAGAGAAATATTATCCAATCTGATGATGGTACATTAACGCCAGAACTTACGAGTACATCGCCAACTGGTGAATCATCTAATTATATTAGGTACGCTTCTTATAATTATATAATTTTTTTTTATTCATACATGACATCTATGTACGCTTAAATATATATGTATATCTTTATGTACTGTATTTTTCTTATAAGTATTAGTAATTTTTGTTCAAACATATTGATGTATTTCTTGTTTTTTTTGTAATGCATATGATATTTATGTGAATATTGTGCAGCAGATGTTTTGTGGGTTGCTGCACTGTAATATAATCTGCCATTATAACTAATCCAGAAGTAATTTTTTAAATCTATATATTTATTTAATTCAGCTATTAGGATTAAATTAAAAGCATTGTCATGGAGACAGTCAACCTAAGACTAGAAAAGACAAATGTAAAAATGTGTACAAGCTGTGGTGTGACAGTGTAATTTTAGTTAAAAAAAGTACATTTATAATTAATAGATTTTTACAAATAATCTTTTAATTTATTTAGATATTATAAGAATCATCAAATATTATTGTACATGATGATGGGAAAGTAGAGTAACAGTTGACTCATATTTTGTATGTGCTGTTCTGAAAGCGTTGAATACACTCATACGTGACTATTAATAAAATTAAATTAAATCTATAATTTTCACTGGAGATTTCCTCTGAAGTGTTTAATTACATTACATAAAGAAACATCTTGATATTAAGGTGACACGTTATTTCTCAAGATCTGTTGCATCCATGATGTGAATTCTTTGACGAAAAATACTTGCGAAGACATGACCAACAATGTAAAAATAAACAATGTACAGAATAAATAAAGTAGGCTGTCTTACCTTATTACACTATATATACAGGAGCGCTTTTGCAATTTACTCGTATCAGCTGCATTATATATTCATCTCAAATTACATTACAAACTTATAAAATATAATAACATATTTGTTTGTAATAACATTTATTTGTTTTATTTAAAATTTAGAACCTTTAATCTTTTAATTTTTTTTATTTTAAACTTTTATTCAGTTAAATTAAAAATTAAAACAAAATTTAAAAATACGAAAAATTAATTGAAATTAACATTAAAACTTAAAAAAAAATTAAATTGTAAATTTTTTTACATATGTTAAAATATGACATCAAAGCATAAAATCAAATTAAAAGTAAAAATAAAAAATTAACATTAAAATCTTTAATAAAATAGGTTAATAATAAAGTAAGTTCAATTAAATGGACAAAATGCATAATTGCTTTACTTAAAATTATTTTTGTTTGATTTTAATTTTAATTTTTTTTTTTTAATTTTAATTAATTTTTTATATTTTCAAATTTTGTTTTAATTTTTAATTTAACTGAATAAAAGTTTAAAATAAAAAGATTAAAGATTTTAGATTTTAAATAAAACAAATAAATGCATGATATGTTATATTTTATGAAGTTTGTAATGTAATTTGAGATGAATATATAATGCAGCTGATGTGAGTAAATCGCGAAAGCACTCCTACATATATAGTTGAATAAGTTAAGTCATCCTACTTTATTTATTCTGTACTTTGGTTGATCTGATAAAATAAATATATTTGTATTTAGTACAGAGGAGTATGATTCTTAAAAGAATTGATTTAAAACACACATACACACATATATATATATATATTATTTTCCAGTTGATTATTATAAAAAGGCATCATAAATCAGGTTTTTACTATGTAACATGGAAGCATCTTATATTTTCAGTTGGATTACTGAGCTCTGTAAACCCGAGATCTTGCTCATTTTGTACTGAATTTTTAAAACTGATTCTGTAATGAGATGAAATTAATAAAATTAAAATAGTACACTTAAAAATAAACGTACAAGACAGATTTATTTATGGTAATTCGTTATGAAATGTATAACCAAAATAATGGTTTTTTATTTGGTAAAACATAAGCACTGTTTCCAGGGATACCAGATATGACTGTGACTGTTATGAACGTACAACTATATTTATCAGGTTTTCTTCTGTCTGTTGAATTTCTTTAATAACACTGCCACTATAAGTATAGAACAAAGTTAATATTTTAAAATTAGTATGCAGATAAATGAGTGAGACCTAACAGGTCAGTCCTACTTTTCCCAACAGTTATACTGTATATCATTTACTGCTGACCACTGTTTTGAAAAAGAAATTTTTATGAAAAATTGTTGCAAACACATAGTTGCACCTAACAGCGACAAACCATAATGTAACATTTCATTTAAATAAAAACTTTTGGTCATAACAGTGTTACAAATATGAAAAAAATGGAACAACAAAAGGTTTAGTTCAAAAAGGATCTCGCTTTTGTTCAGTTAAAAATTACATACTTATCTGTTGCACAGTATTTATCACAAAATATCACACACATATTTGTTACTGATAAATTGGCTGTAATTGGCTTTAAATGTTAAATATATATATGTATATATATTTTTTGTTTAAATATGTTATTGTATATATATATATACATATATAATATATATATATATATTGTATATATATATATATACATATATAGACAGTAGAACACAGTTTATCTGTAGACCAGATTACTGTGTTTAAGTTTTTTTTCACCTTTTTGCAATCATCTAAAACAGTACCATTTTCAGTACAACATGTATATATAATATTATTTGTTTTTTTAATTTTTTTATAGTGTTAATATTTCCAATATTTTAAACTAATTTGCTGTTTATTTATTTAATTTTTAAAAACTAATGTAATTTTTTTTTGTTTAATTGTGAATAGTATATCTTTAAAAAAACGTAATAAAATTTGTACTTAGTGGCATATTAGCCAAGTTTTATGATTTTTCTGTAAAATCTTCAATTTTTCAATGCAGGATTTATAAAAGATTTGAACATGTTTTACTATTAGTTTCATGATAAATATTTAATTTGTTAAATTTTAACTTGTTCAATGTATATTTTTTATCGTATTAAATTGCAATTACAAAGCAAGTCAGATGAAACGTGACATGATATTTATTTAGCATCATTCTTCTGAATGACAATTCAGAATTTTTTTTTTGACAGAAATATCTACAATCTGTTCTTCAGAACAATGAATAGATCCAATGAATGTCTATAATTTGCTTAAAGGAAACTCTAACATCAATTAACTTTTCTAATTTCGTTTTATTCTGGTTTGCATCCTGTAACAGCTGCTGATAGATTATAATGAATTAAATTTTTTGTAGCATGTGAAAAAATTCAATGCTTGACTCAAACCCAGAACCTTCAATGAACAGCAGAAACACTACCACTTTGTCACAGAAATCATATTTTCTTTCTTATTATATATAATTATTTTTTATTTTTTTATACGTACAAAACAGTCTAATTTTTTAGTTTCCTATTTATTTTTCATGTTTGGTAATTTTCTTTTAGAAATTCATTGAACCATTTATTAGATTTTTTATAATAATTTTTAATTAATTTTTATAATTTTCTGTTTTGTTTATGTATTGATGTTTTTCCATGTTAATTGTAATCTACAAAGTACAGCTAAATTTATATCTAAATATTGCCATAAATTTACTGTAAACAAACAATATTGTGATTCCTCAGTTCATTTCTGAGTTGTTTAAAACAGAATTCTTTAATATACAAGTGGCATTCCTTATCAACGTCATTCTTCTATTAAACACTTATACAAACAAAATAAATCCTCCAGCTATCTCTTTCTTTTTAATGTTAGTGTATGAAACGTGTTAATGATTTAAATTTAAGAGAAATTAACAGCATATATATTATAAACACATCAGTTATTATTTACATAAATCATTTAAATCACTTATTGTCTGCCAGTTGATTCAGGTAATCAGTGTTTTGTTGTTTGTATATCAAATACATATTTGTTTGATTTTTCTCAATGTTAAATGTTTTTTTATGATGAATGTAACATTATTAATTGTATTATTTACTTCAAACTATAATGTGTTTAATTATTGTTATTTTTTTCTTTATCATTAATTTTTGAATTAGATGTTGTTTTATGGTATTATTGTTTTTAATTGTTATGTAATTTGCTTTTATTCTAAGTTCCACATGTAATGTATAGTATGTAATTATTTTGATATTATTATAGAGCGATCATAAAATTATTATCTATTTATAGTCTTTTTATTTATAATTTTGTAGAATTGTTAAAGTATTGTTGTAGTTTATTTTTATGTAGTAAATCAAATTTTTAATACAGTCTGTTGTCGCAAGAATTTGATATTTATTTTATGTATGTAGTTATCATCATCAATAGGACTGATTTGAACTTTTATAAGTAATATAAACTGTTACAAAAAGTTCTTTCCATGCTTTGCATATGTACTAGTTTAGAAATTATAAGGTACTGATATACTTTGTACGATATTTCAAATTTCTCTTGTTTTTAAGCTGCATTCGCGATACTCAGGTTTTTTATGTATTCATACATACATATTCATAAATACTGCATATATTCATACTCAGGTTTTCTTATAGCTAATTATCCATATTTTGAGGTATCATCATAATTTCTCTAACATCTGGTCATATCAATTTAAGACATTTTTTGTCTTAATTTATTTTAAATTGTTGTCACCCTTCATCATTGTTCATCAGATTTCAGGTTATTTTGGTTTCAATTAAACAAAACATGATGAATTTTAATGTCTTTTTTCAGTTTTTGGTAGAGGTACATATTCTTCTCTCTTCCCAGATGTTGTCTGGTAGTTGTAGAACTGTACATAGATCAGTGGGTATAGCGGGCGGTGTATTGCTGTGAACATAGATTGACAGCTGGCTTACCGCAGTATTAACTATCCTGAAAATGTTTTTTTAAATAATTTGCTGTTTTTTAAACAATAGTATAAGGAGCTATACAAGATGTTTTCGTAAAGGAATGACTATCTAAATGTTCCACCCATCCTATCAGTCATCTCTCTCGCATGCAATGTACACAGCTATATGCCGCTCGCTGAATTTGTTTCAAATCTCTTGGGTGTTAACTACGATGATAAGAACATTTTTTGGTACTCTTATTTAATAAATACTCATTTTCCAAATTACACCAATGCTCTTCTTGAGCATCATTACCTAACTGAAATTAAAATTATCTCACATTCCAGAGAGTTTTAGCTCACCATTAGTAGTGCTCTTTTTATTTTTCTATATACATCTCTTTTCTTATTTTTATCAAGATGCAGGGTTCTTATCTTTATTTTTTCTTATAAATGACTTGTTTTTTAAATGGCGAATATATTTCTATTAGTCTACCCGTACTTTAAATAAAAATTAAAGTAAAAATATTTTAAACTTAATAAACGATTTAAAAAAGCAATAAAATCAACTTCAGAAAATGTACAACAAATTTATAAACATTTTCTTTGAATTCAGACAATTTGAAATTATAGAAAAATTAAGGGTTAGTAAATCGTTAGGTTTTTAATTTTGGCTTCAAAATGTCAAAATTTAAAGAATTGAAAAAGTATTACTTTATTTTGCATTTTTTAAAGCCAGTTTCATTACTTTTTAAAGTTTTATTCCATTTATTATTGTCCTAGATTTTTCTTTAGTAAATTTATTACTACAGATAAAGTTTAAAATAGCCATTTAAACAGATAACTGTATGCACACTTATATAGTCCAGTTGATTTGGTTATTCATGTGCAGTCTATTTCAGAAATTACTTATTTTATAAATTGTTTTCTTTAAATAAATTATTAATAGATAATACTCATACTTTAGCAATAGTAGATCATCAATTTTTTTAGATAGTCTATAAAATATTATTATATATGTATGGTAGTCTGCAATAGAAATAAATTATTATTATTATATATAGTATTTTATATAATATTTATAATATTATACATTTAGTATAGATTAAATATCTTTATCACTTCATATATAGTACTTTCATTTTTATTTATTAATTTATTTTTAAATTATTTCTCAGTAGCTATAAGTTTGTAGATTTATTAGTGCAAGTATCATAAATAAAATAAAGTTATGGTGTATTAAATTTAGATTTTTTAATAATAATATTAATAATTTAATAATAATTTTTTTTTAATAATCTTCAATAATTTACATGACATTTTTTTAATTCTATTTGTATTGTGTAAATATGTATACATTTTAATTTTTTTTTTTTAAATATTTCACTAGTTTATCTCTTTATATCTTTTTTTTTTATGGAAAATGAAATGTTATGCTGAAATACCTTAGAACTGTTTTTAATTATTGCTTGATCTGCTAATTAACTAATTGCTAATTAACTCTTCAGCGAGAAGGTAATTAGTTTTGAAAGACACAAAGGGAATAATAAAAAAAAAACAAAATAAAGTTCATAATAAGAAAAGTAGTAAATACTATATTTCATTAATATTTTATATAAATAATGCAAATCATTAACTTATGTATGTAAGTTAGAATTAAAAAAAATGAAAAAAGCATTTCTCAATTATGACTTATGTTCTGTTGCTCTGTTTGAAGGCTTGTTTATTATTAGTATTGCAGAGTCTACTGAGTGTCTCAAAAAGAAAGCTAAAGAATTACAGGATGTATTATACAACAGAAAATAAAGAAAAAAATTCATATATGTGTCCAGAAATGCTTTGTTTTTATGTTATAACTTGTAAAAATGTCACCTTTATTTCTCTTCCAAGTGTAAAAGGAAACCATACTGAAATTCTTAGAATGTAAATTAAGAATTTACATTTTTAATTTTTAAATAGATCTGATAGTTTCATATGGTTTTTGACCTGGAAAATTGAATCCCAGATCTGTGTCTGCAGTAGATTCTGTGTTTTACAATAATTTTCTCATAAATTACTAGAGATGCAGTTGTGGGGCCTATTTTTTTAAATTTTTTGTCAAAAACCTTATGAAATCATTAAATTAACCCCTTAATTTATATTCTAAGAATTTCAGAATGGCATCTTTTTACCTTTGGTACAGAAATCAGGGGAAAATTTTTCATAAGATGTAGTTAAAAAACAAACTATTTTCTGATACATGTTTATATAACTTTTTTCATTATTTTCACTTTTAGAACATGCTCTGAAGTTTTTTGCCATTTCTTGAGACACCTTTTTGTAACATAATGTAAAATATTACTTCAAGATACATAATAAAAAATTCTAATGTATTTAAAGGTTTGATACTTATTTTCTTGATTTATAGTATGACAAACCAATTAATATTTAGATATATTTTATATAATTCATTTATTCTTGGGCTTTTCTGGCTAGAAATAAAATGATAAAGGATTGGATTATCAGATTCCTACTGTATTTTTATTTTCTTCTTTTTTTTAATAAATTTGAAATTTCTGAATGATAGTTATAATATTTTCTAACAATTAAGAAGTTTATTGTAATAAACATCAAGATTTATAATTTTAATTGTTTAAAATATATAATTTTTTTAAGTACATATAAATTTCAAGAAAAAATCAATACAACTGATACATGATCTTAGAAATAAATGTTAAAATACATTGGAAAAAATTTGTAAGACTGATAAGGAGTAAAGAATATCTTATGGAGGGTCAAAATAAAAGGACAACATATTTTTGAATTATGCTTTTGAATGAGCACTCATTTAAACGTTATAGACTCCTTCAATGATGTAGAAGGAGATTAAGATAAAAAATTACAAGATAATGGAAATTTCTGCTAAATGATACATGACTTTATCATCCTGTAAGTACGATCTACAGTTCTTGAAGCTGGAAATTGGATAAATGTTAGAATAAGGTGATTACTTCTTATCATCCATCTGTTGAAGAATTCAAGGAAAAACTTAAAGAGGAAGAAAAACCATCTTTAAGATCTTCAATTTACTTTATATTAATTAAGCAATTATGAATAAAATAATTATTGTACTTTAACTATTTATAAATATATTTAAATAATTAATATTTTTGAATTGTTTAATACCATTTGGATGATAAAGGTACTCTTAAAATTTCAATCAGCCTTCACTTATCTGCAGTAGGAGTTAGATTTATATATTAAATAAAGAGATAATGAGTAGAACCTTGGTTTTAACTGGTAAGCATCTCTGAATCTAGTTGGACAGTTTGTACAAACTTTCTGAATAACAAGTTATATCCTTTCTTTGAAAATTTTTTCCTTTATTAGACAAACTATAGGATGAATTGCCATACAGACAATCCCCTATAAGGGAAAAGGAATTAAAGATAAGGAAACATAAAACTTTGAGGAAATGAAGTTACACCCATAAATGAACTCGTTAAATGAAAATTTGGTAGAATACTTATTATATTACTAATTAAAACAATTGAATAATAAAAAATGAATGTGTTGAAATCTATAAAAAAAGTGAAGTTAGATTTTTTCCATAGGTACTTGGTTCTTTAAGGCTGCATTAAAGAAAAATCATCTTATAAGGAATATTACAGTTGGTTTTGTTACATGTATTCAATTAGGTTATGTCCTTTTAGGCTTAGTTGCTATATAGTACATATTCCCAAAGTTATTGCAATAAATAAAATCTGTATTTTTAATATAAATTATTATTTTTTTTTTTGCTATATCGATTTGTTAATATCCTTTATTTAATCAGAGTTCGATGATAGTTTGATGAGTTTATTTAGTAAGTTCGATGATTCAATAATTCTTCAGTTCAAACTGATAATAATTTGTGTATGTCTTAGAAGGATTTTAAAACAAATACAGTAGATGCTTTGTAGCATCTGCAATAGATAATCTAGATAATATAATCATTATATCTAGATATAATGAAACCGTGTGTAATTTTATCTGAAAATAATAATGAATAACATATAGTAAATAGTTAAAACAAGTAACACTAGATTAGGAATGGATTTAAGTTTTGTGAATGATAGAGCCCAAAATTCTGTTAAGATTAAAGTTTTTTTTTTTTTTTTAAATACTATCCATAATTTCTATTGATTAGTGTTTTTTTATGTATACATAAATAATTTGTATATAAATACCATTTTAATCACTTTTTAACTTTTAATCATTTTTAATTCACGATTTATCAGGGTTTTTACACATTTACGATAAAAAGTAACATTTTTAGTTATAAAAATTAGCGCAATAAATATACTTATGTAACGTAATTTTTTCTTGTGTTAAGTGTATTAAAACTATCACAACTTCAGCATCCATAAACATACACACACACACACACACTTACAAGCACTAATAATGACTTGTGCAAGAGCCTTTGTGCTTCTTAAAGCTTTCTCAATGAACCATACAAGAAGTTAAAAAAATCGTAGTCTTTGATTTTGCTTTAAAAAACTAGAGAAGAGATATTGAGGTATAATATTTTCCTTAAGAATAACAACAACCTCTTTTCTATAAGTTTAGGATAAGATTTAAATAATTAATTCAAATATAAATATTTAAAAATATATACATTCAATTTCAACAAAAAATTTCAAAAATTTATAACTTCTGAAACTGCAGTAATCTTGGCCACAGTCTTCTTGGTTATGCTGGAAATCTGCTTCTGGACTGAATAATAGTGAAAAAAATCACTTATTAAAAAAATTCTGTCGTCTCTTTGTCATGAAAAGATATGTTAGTGAACAGATTCATATAAACAACTTAAGTTCTCCAAACAGTAAAGGTATCAATTAGCGTTGCTAAATAATAAATTATAAAGATGCAGGCGTAATAAAACAGTTGTAGATTAATGTTTGTCACTTATTAATAAATATTTCCTTTAGAAGTTGGCCATTCATAGTAGTAGCCAATGAAACAGAAGGTTGTTTGATTAAAACTGTATTGCAATTAGCATTTTAATAAAAATATTACTTTTTATTTCATTATGGTTCATTCATTCATATTTATAACTTTTAATTTTAAAAATAATGGTGATAATTAAATATTATTTTATCATGTAAAAATATCATTCTATTATTTTTATCTGCTTCATTATTAACGGTTTTTTTTAATTTCATCATTTGTGTTTTTTATTTTTCATTTGTCATTCTTCTAAAATGTAACATAATGCAAATTTTTTTTTAATCATATTGTGATATAAATTTTTATATTTATCGTTTTTAAATCATGCTTTCTAAAATCATTGCGCATTACTCTTTTTCATTTGTACTTTTTTTATTTACAGAAAATTATTGTTTTGATTAAACAATTTTAAAATTATATGCAGTTTCCTATTATATTTTCTGCCGTTATTTATTTATTTGTTACCATATTTTTTATGTGTTTTTTTTTTAATTTTGTATAATTTTTTTTAGTATAGCATTTTATTTTATGAAAGGATGCACAATTCTAAGATATTAGAATATTAATATTTTACATAAAGCTTAGTGTGACATTATCACCAATCTGCCGTTAAATTGCATTTAAAGTTTTAGTTAGATCTTTTCATTATGTAATTGTTAAAAAAGTATGGTTTGTAATCAGTTATTTTTTTTGTAACTTTAGTAGCGCTCATTACAAATGAATTTACTCCTTAAGTTGAATATAACAGTATTAATTATAAATTGTATAATAATCAAAAGTAAACCTCAATTTTGTGAATTATTAGAAAGATAGGAAGTCTGTCTGTAAAATTAAGGTAAAAAGAATCTTGATAGAGCTAAATTAATTTAATATTAATATAATAAAATACAGGGGTTGTTTTTTTACTGTACCACAGTTGTTAGTAGGTCGTCCAAAATACCATTTAGAACTTATGGTAAATTAGGTTCAGTTAGATGGTGACTACCATTTATATTTGCACAAACTAGTACAGAAAACCTTTCTTTACTCAGCTTTCTATCTAACATTGAATTCTTAAGTGTATAAACTTCGTTGTTTATAAGAGACCTAAAAAAAAACAATTTATTATAAAGCTAAACTAATGTTAGTCCATTTATAATTTTATTTTAAATCTTCCCACTTTTCAATACAAGGAACAAAATAGGTACAATGGAATGAATCGTGGTTGGCAAAAAGCATTCAGTTACTTGGTACAAAGATGTAAAGTTTATAAAATTTAATGCAGAAGACTACTCAATGACTAGTGTTGGTAAGGTATTGGGAGAGGCAGATTGCAAATAAACATTGAAAACTCAGTCTCTCATTTGAAACGTTGTGATATTATTGGCTTGTCAGGTACTGTTGGGAAAATCAAAAATACTATTTTTCTACTACCCATTAAATCTGGATCCGATAGATCAAAATTTACAAAATCAAGGGTACACTTTCATCTTATATAGATCAATAAATATTAATCAAAAGGAGAATGACTACAGAAAATATTAATGATAATTTATGGGAAGACAGAAACAAGAATAGATAAAGCAAATAATTGAACATGTTATATGTAGGAAATATGATAACCATTTGGTCTTGCAGCCATTTGGTCTTGTGACCTCTGTATTAAAACACCATCCTCCACAATGTTGATACTTGCTTTTTTCCATGTGGCCTAACCATTGCTTCTTTAGGTAATTTATCTTTATATCCACTATATGAAATTTTTATTCCTCTCTTTTGCCTCATTATTTTTCTCTCTGTATCTATTAAATTACTGGAATGTGTACTAGTTGCATTGATCAAAAAACAAAAATCTCTATTTGTTCTTCTCTTCTTATTGTACTGTTCTAAGTCCCAAATGGGGCTTACAAACAGTAATTTGTTTCCAACAAATTACTGTTCTAAGTAATTTGAACAGTTCAAATTTTGACAAATTCGTATTGGATTATTTTAAATGTTTTATTAATGTTATTGTATTTCTATACCTAATTCTTTTCTTCAGTCTATTTATTGATAGGAGCCTTATTTTATCCTCTTCAAGATTGGTAAATAAAAGTCATTACTGCTAGTAATGACATTACTGTCATTAAGTTTTCAAATTCTTTCCAGTTGATCAGATTGTTTGTAGTCCACATTTACTCTGATTTTTCAAATTCTTTTCTTATTTCTGTTATGTTAATTTTTTCTTTAACCATCTCTTGTCATTAAATTATGTTTACAATTAATATAAGATTCTATGTGGTTCTCATATCGTTCATTCTTTCACTCTTCTCCTTATCACTTTTTGGCATTCTTTCCTGGTGTTCTTTATTGCTTCATTCACCTCAGTGATAAAATTAAAGGGCCCAGCAATAAGGATGACTTTGAATCATACCACTCTTTGTTGGAAATATCTGTTTTCATATTACGTGTTTTTATATTATCCTACGTTCTTTTTTGCACAATAATTCTTTCTATCTTCTTTTCATCAGACTGATAATTCCTTTTCTATTTATTACTTTGTTTTAGAAATTACTTTAAAGAAAACTATTATAAAAACTAACATAGGCAATAAGGTTAAAAAAAATAAAAAATTTTACATATTAATTCAATTATTGACTTGTTTTTTTAAACTTTTGCCATTTGAGATGTTTATAAGTTTCATAATTTTTATAATGTACTCTTTAAAAATAATTAACTATAGTAACTTTTACTAGGATTAATTTCAGATCCAAATTCTAGTTTCTATCACAACTAATCAAAATTACATGAAAACGATGTAATCCATAGTCATTCTTTTCAGGTGTCTAAAGAGAAAATTTGAGTTGTATTTTTGAGTATTGAAATTATCACTTGTATTGAATTTCAACTTTTATGTCACAACTAACTCAGAAAGTATCTACCATATGCAGATTTAATATTGTTTAAATCTCCTAGGGATTGCTTAGAAATTCATAAAACTATAGTAAATATTGTGCTTTTTCAATCAGCTCTTCATTTTGTTACATCCTTAATTTTAGCTATAAGGGGATGTTAATCAAAATAGTTTTTTTAATAAGAATAATGATGACAAATTTTGGCTTTCTAGTTATTCAAGAAACGGGAAAATTCTCTAATTTATGTAAAATCAGCCAGCATCCATTCTCTCTCCTAAGAGGTAAATGAAAATATAGTTTCCAGATCTTCTGGTTTCAGTACTTCTTTTTAAACCTTTTCTAATTTTATCATTAATAGTTTTAAATCAGAATAATCAAAATAATTTTATTTTAGTTCTCTCATTAGGAATAGCTGTTCAATCAAACTTCAGCTCTCTTGCTACTTAAAAAAAAAAAAGAATTAGTGTGAGAACTTTTCCATATATATATATATACAAAGGTAATGCATATGCATTATCTTTCAATCTTAACTGAGACATTAATATCAGAATAACATTAAAAAAAAAAGAAAACATTGAATTAAAAACTATGAAATTTTTAGAATTAAGTATCAATATAGTATCAGTTCCAATTACCACATTAATGTACTCTTTACCGTGGAATAAAGCAGCTCTTGATGCATTTCTTTCCCGGACAATTTACCTAATTAGATAAAATCTTTATTTAAAAAAATAATATTACTTTTGAATATTTAAATTAACAAGCCAATATACAATAATTAAATGATGTATCATTTATTTTTTAAAGTTTCATTTACACATAGTTTTGTGTGTGTGTGGAGGAGGGATGTGTGTGTTGAGTGCCATAACTGTAATAATTGATGTCAGTCAAACACGAGTCACAAATTATTCCCAAAGATGACAGCCATATAGTGTAGAAGTAATTTTAATTTAGTAGAATTAATGATAAAAATATAAATATCTTTTTACTGTATTTATTACTGCCTTGCCATTTTATTGTTACCTATTACAGTTTATTAACAATTAAATTTATGTATTAGTTGTGTGTAATTATTTATGTGTTGTAGTTTTATTTTAACACATTACGTGGTATTATGCAATTTTAATGAGTTTCTTTAATATATATTTTTAGGAATCTATATCCTTAATGTTAGGTTACTTATAAAACATTATCAGTTAGGTCTGAAGTTTTTTTCATATGTTTATTAAATGCTTTATATTGAGACCTAATGCAACGGAGATTACAAAATAGTTTTCAGTATTTAGTTGGGTAGATTTATTGATCTCTCAGAAATGGTTTATTTCATTTAATGTTCGCTGTTAATGTTTTATCCTTATTTCAAAACCTTGTGGATCATTAAGAAATTATTTTATGTCTCTGTGAACTTGCTATGTTGAACAATATAATTTCTTATAGATTTTTTTATAGTTTGAAGGAAAATAGATTTTGCTTCAATTTTTTAAAAAAAGAAACAAATTTTTTTAAAAATAACTTTGAAATTTCAAAATATAATAATTATTAACTTTAATTAAATGTGTGAATTTGTTAGAAATAATTACAGTAATTAATTGGAAGTAATTACTACTAAATTTTATTCTATATTAAAATAGGACAGCTAAAAGTTTGTAAAAATCCAATAATAATAATTATTTTATTTTTTTTATAATCATTATTACTATAATTATGGGTCTTCTTGAGTAATCTGCATCTCCATGTAAACTGATAATTCTGCAATACCTGAAATGTCTCAGGGAACAACATTATTGTAATTACTATTAATTACTATGCCTGCTAACATTCACAATATTTTCATCGGAAAATTCATAAAATTTAGTCAGATAATTTATCAGTGTTAGAAGTTTTTATTGCCTTGTCCAGAATCAATCATTTTTTTCAGGTTTAATAAAATAAGGCAAGTATTATTCATTTTTTTTCTTAATTCATATAGTATATCAAAGATACCATTAATAAATTGTTTTCAGTTTTTTAAATGCAACTATTAGTGTGGTAAAATATTAGAGTAACCATGACTTTTCTTCTTTTTTGAACTTTTTTATTTTATGTCTTTATTAACTTCTCAGTATGATTTTTTTTTTATAATTATTATTTATTTGTTTTTTATTATCATAATTGTATTGTGCATCCTTTATATATTTATTTATAAATATACGAATTATTTATTTTCATTAAATAACCATGACATTTATATTATATTTTATTGTGATTATCACAAAGTTTTCTTGACAATATTAGTATTAATATTATTTTCCTTTTTATTTACAGTTTTGTTATGTTTTATTTTATTATTTTAAAGTCGATCTCCATGGTGGAGTGGTAGCAACTCAGCCTTTTATGTGGAGATCTCAGGTTCAAATCCTGGTCAATCATAACATTTTTCATATATGCTATAAAATTCATCCTTCATATTTCCACGAAAAAACTTCTTTGGGGAATTGAGTCATTAGTAAAAAAAAAAGAAAAAGTTATTTTTTATTTTTTTTTTTAATTTAATTAGCTTTAAAAATAATTTATTATATTTAAAATAATAAAAAGAAATGCTAATAAACAGTGTCAGTAGCTCACAAATCATGAAGTACATATTTCTTTATTATTATTGGGTTGATGGTATTTATTGTTTGTAAAATTGTTTAAGTCAGATAGACTTTGCACATAATGATTTCTCAGGCAGTTTGTTTTATTACATATTTTGTTTAAAGCATGATGAATTTTAATAAAAGACTTGCTAATTTAAATTAATAGATTCAAATTGTTAAAATAATTCGGTCAAAGCTTTTATGTCATTTTATCAAGAAAACTTTGTTCAATTGTTTAATTTACAATTTTAATAATAATCATTATATTTTATATTTACAGATAAATTAAGGTAATAATGGCTATTACCTAAAATGAAAATGTTAACTTAATAGAACTTTAGTTATGTAATTTAAACATTGTTTTTTTCAATCTTTGCTGTGAAACGAACACTAATTTATTATTAATTCAATTTTTCTTCTTATACATTGGGGGAGCCATTTGATTTTTTCTTAAAGTGTATCAAAATATACTTCAATACACTTTTTGTATAAAGCAATCACACACACAATTGCTTTCATAAATTATTTAAATAACTGAACTATTTTCTCATATTTAATTATGTTACTGGTTGATTGATGTATGTCAAAAGCAAAAGTCCTTATAGCTAGAAAATTGCTAGAAAATTACCCATGATATGCTTCTGAAATTGAATTGCCACTAAATAAAATTCACTTTTACATTCTTTATTAATGTATTAAATAAATGTTGCATTACAATTTATTATATTTGTTAGATATATCATATTTCATATGCCGATATCAATTTCTAAGCAATGCCTTTTTTATAATTAATACAGTGATTTTTCTAAAAGAAAACGTCAACTACTGATGTGTTATTGTGCCTTTGTGCAATTTGTTTCTCCATTTTGTATTTTTGATGTTTTACAAATGTCCACTGCTAAGTTCATAAAGTACCCATGGTTGATTTCAAAATGTTGAAACTTAATTGTTTCAAATGTAACCAATGTGCTTAACATGAATCAGAACATTAGATCTCTCTCTCTTATTTTGATGATATCCATTATTATACTGCAAGATCTGTTGGTAATTTGCAGAAGGACTCTGTTAACTGTTTGCAAATTTCTCCAAATGTCTACCGTTTTGTAAGTGTGTGTCAGAGTATTCTAATAACTCAATCAGTTAAGTATTCAGTTGCAGGTGTAAAAAGATTGTGATATTAAAGCCAGTAACTCTGTAAATTTGTAATAAAACCAAGTAACTCTCCCTTAATGTTTAAGTAACAAATTTTCTTGTTGATTTAAATTTTTTTTATGTTAACTAAATATTACTATATTAAGCTTCATTCTATTGTTAGATGTCTTTTTCATTGTGGTTATTAAATACAATCATGTTTTTTTTCAACAGAAAACAAAAAAAAAAAAAACATTATATTTACTCTTTTGTACTTTGTTAATACTGTGTGTCTTATTATCTGCAGTGAGATTAACTGTTTCCTTAGGGTGCATATAGTAACACTGAGGTTGAGGCTGAATAATCTATTGTCATCAACCATTAAGAGGCATTCATGTTACTAAAATGAATAAAAATACAGAACATTTTAAATCATATTAAAAAACTCATCATGTGTTTATTAATGTAAGCACTCACATATGATTGATATGAATATAATTAACCGTTTATCGTACTATAATACTGGTCTAAATATAAAGTATTAATAGAACATTGTTTTTTTTTTTTAATTTTAAGGTTTCTGGTTAAATTTCAACTTAAACAAAAAATGGTTAACCTATCAGCTAATTCTTAAGAAATTATTACTTTTAAACTATTGGTTATGAGATTTTTCCACAGTATTAATCTTCTCCACCCCTCTGGTAAAGCCCATTAGGGCTAGGAATGGAGGGGGTGGTACAGCGACCATATTCATCACAAGGCAGATTTCTTCCTCTTGGGGATCAGGTACTAACTTCCATGTTTCCCCTTTTATACCACTACCTGCAGAGTTGGAGATCCCTTTCTAGTTAATAATTGTCTGTATGAGATATAAGATTTTATTCAGGAGTTTTATGCAACTGGACTTAATTAAACAACAATTCGGATTTCCTATCATTTTTCAGTTTTCCAGTTTAAGTGTATTTTTATTATTGTTTATTTTTTTAAAATTATTTTGTGTCATTTTCCTACAGTCATTCGACTCTTGGTTAGATGCATCTCTTGCACATTACATTCTAACTTAATTTTTCCATTTATTTAATCTTTATCTTCCTTTCTACTTTCACACTCTATACTTTTCTTCTTTTTGGAAGATTCTGCTCCAAACATTTCTATCTTTTTTAATTTGTCCTTAAAAAAAAATCTTCATTTATACTCTTATCATGTTATGTCATTTTGAATGATATGGAATCATTCATGTTTCACTGCCAAGAAGCACTTCAGTGCAATTACTTCAAAGAATATTTTTGCAATTTTTAAATTTGTTTGTTTTCAACAGGTTTTTCTTTTTTTTCATGTAAGGTCTTTCAGACTGTTTTTTTTTTATGTCTTCTTAACTTTGTTCATCCTTTTCTTTTTGCAATTGCACCAGGTGGAAACTGGACCCACTTTAAGCTTAACTCAGTCCTCACCCTGCATGAGGTCACCACCTCTGCAAAATTGGCCACCCTGAATAATTTTCGGCCACATAGTTGCAAATAATTGTTCAGTACAATTTTTATGTACTGAACAATGTCATGCTTCACACTTTTTTCCCTTGCATGGGTAACTACTTAACTTACTCCCAAAATTAATTTCTTACATATAAAGACCGGTAATACCCTTTTAGGGAATTGTACATAATAGTACTAAAAACTATTATGACAAATGCATAATATGCAACAATAAAATTCACAACATAAGCCCCAACCCAGATACTTGACTACATAATACATGATTAATAAAATACACAAAATATATACATAAATAACGATGAAACATCACCTATATACATAAAAATCAATACACTTAATACATACAGAAACTAATCTCGCCCAACTAGGTATATACAATACAATGAATAATAATGAAATGCACAACAATAAATCACAAGCCCTGACTGAAAAAGAGCAAATCAACTATGACCCATGCAAGGTACTCTTACTCGCCGTTCTCTGCCTCTCTTCCATGGGCAATAGTTTCAGCAGTGGCAGTTATACCCCACCATGCTGCTTCTGAGGCAAGCATCTTAGGGACTACATTCCTAACCCTTAACTCCCCAAACTCAACCACTACTGGGCGCCTTACATCATGCCCAGTACCACCCACATCATAGCACAATATGTTCTTGGGAGTCAACGACCCCACAACACTTGCATAGGAGAGAAGCCCTATTCCTACTTTGTTCTTCCTGGTATTTACCTACTTACTACTTAAATTACAATAATAACTGCGCATTATCCTTATTAATGAGGGATTTTATTACCTTAGTTTCACCATTGCTTACTTTAAAATTTCTTTCTCAGTAAAAAAATCCAGCTATTGATAAATTGGACTCTATTTACTACTTTTACAAAAAATTGAAATATATGCTGAAGCTAAGCTGGAAAACTCACATAAGTCTTCATAAAAGAATAAATTCTCTTTAAGAGAATTTTACTTCTTCCTTTGCTCTATTTTACTTTATTTTTTACTCTAATTCATTAAATGCTATAAATATGGTATAAGTTTCTGGGAAAGTAATGTAAACATCTGATTGATAAATTAGTCAGATTATGAAAATAAAATCATTTTTTACTTATTATTTTTGAAAACATAAAAAAAGGCTACTTTCCATTATACTCTGAATTGTGTAAATTACCTCCTCAAAAGTGATTGACTAAATCAAAAGGTTTTTTTTAAATCCATGAAAAGCCTGAATCCTTTACTTTTTTTCATTTAAGTTATAATAAATTTTTCCAGAAACATTATTGTGGCATAAGTAGATTTTCTTTATGTGAAACTGAATTTCTTGGTGCTAACAAAAAAAACTATAAGCTGATTAGCCTTAGAATATCTGAATTATTAAAATTTATTTTTTAATAACCTTATTTCTTCTATTAAAACAGTATTACTTCTGATTCCTAGTTTTCAACAAAAGTAATATTAACAGCAAATCTTAACATTTTTAATGTTTGTCTCTGGACGTTAAATCTGCTCAAAAATTTTTCTTTTTTTTTCTTTTTATATACACAAATTAAAAATAAAGAGGGAAAGGTACAATTTTGTCTCATTTCTTTTTGCACTGTAGCCTTTCTTACCTCATTTTTCTCTTGCTTTACCTGTCTTGATTTTTTCACAAATTATAAATTTCTCTTTGTCTTTATTGTTTATATATATGTTTATGATATATGTTTCTTAAAATATTAAATATTTTATAATTTTTACATTATTAAATGGTTTTTAGGGTATTTACAAATGTTATATGAGTAGCTTTATTGTTCTTTAATCTGAGAACTAAAATTTTACCCTTGCTTTTCCATAATTATTCATACTTTTTTTTAATTTTCAACATATAGTAGGTGCATTTTGTTTATGATTTGAAGTACAATTATTATGTGATGTTTGTCATAAAATTTTCCATCAGTTATTTTTTAAACAATGCATGGCTTTCAAAAAACGTTCCTCTTTTAATATATTTAAATATAAATTTCATAATATACAGAACATAGCATCTACAATTTTGTTAATTGGCCAACTTCAATGAAAAAGACTTTTTTTAAATATGTTATTACACTTATATAATTCTAATTTAAAGTATTGATATGAAATTTAATTCTGAAATATTTTTTTACTTGTTAGTAATTAATAATTTATCTTTATTTATTTACTCTTTTGTATATTGAACTTAAAAATGAATTTTTATAGTAATATAATGTTATACAAATTTATTACACTGGTGATGCTTTAAGCATTTAGTACCTAATAATATGTGTAAAAATAATTAAGTGTCTTCTGTTTAATTTATTTTATTGCGCTTAATGTATTTTAGAACTCATTAATCTAAATAAAAAGAATTAATTAATTAATTTAAAGAAGAATTAAGTCAGTCCCAACCCTCTTGCAGGGTGGGGACTGAATTAAGAATAGAAGAATTAATTAATTTAAATCAAAATAATTAAAATTAGGATCAAATTGAAATCAAAATTTTATATATGTAAAATTGTTGTGTTAAGCAGATTGCCTTAAACAATATTATTATTTATATTTAGGAAATCAAAAAATGTTACCTATTATGCCTTAAATTTATATTTATTATATTTAAAAATAAATTTTCAAATTGTCTTTTTTTTATTTTATTATTTTACTTGTGCTCTTTTCCTTTATTATACTGTTAACATTATCTCAGGTACTACTATTTCTTTATTTTCTTACTTGTAGTTTGTTAATATTGTTTACTTCATTTAAAAATTTATTTTCTATTCTTTTTTCTTTTATTAAATGCAATTCTAAACATCACTACCTAATGCTACTATATAAAATCAATGCTTCATTTAGTTTTGAACTAAATTAATAAAGTTGGTAATTGTTTTTTTTTTTGCACTAAATCCTAGATCTATTAAGAATTTATTTACATTATCTTCAGTTGTTATCTAATTTCAGATCAACTAGTCCTGAAATGTACCATTACTCTTATCATTACCACTTAAATGGGTATGAATATACGATTAAATATAACACGTAGCCTACTGGGTCGGTGGTTGTCTCGTCATCGCAAAACAATTGTTTACCGGCTGATTTTCAAAGTCGAAGGTTCTGAAGTTCAAATGCAAATAAATTTCTTTTATACAGATTCAAATTCTAGACAGTAGATATCAGTATTTTTAGTGGTTCAGTTAACCAAATGTCTCAGGAATGATCAGCCTGAGTTTGAACAAGACCACTTCTCACTTACAAGTCATACATATCATCCTCATCTAATTGGGACTTCGGGGAGAGTTGCTTACTGTTCATTAGTTGAACAGATTGCAATGTACGTATTAGGAAAAAAGAATATAACTTATCTTCAATTGGATTTAAACCCATATTCAGCAGTAATATGACATTTTTAATAATGCTAACCCTTTGACCAGTGAATTTAGAAATTTGGAATGGTGAGTATTTTTTTAGAAACTCTTTCAAAACTTTATTAAAAATCAGAAACTACATTAGTTTGCTTTGAATTATCAAAAAACTATTCAGAACAAAATTTCCATATATTTTCCATCCATATATGTCATTATAGTTAGTTCAATAATTTCATATCTTCAGTATCATCATCAACATTTTCATCATTAGATAAATTAAAAAATAATGCCATAATAAAAAAAAAGGGAAAACTTAATATGCTAAACCAAATACTATATTCGTATAAAGGTAAATATTTCACTAGTATAGGTGATGGGCCAAGATATGACACTCATTTTTATTTCAAATTATTATTTATTTCTAAAAATTCAATTTTTTCATTCAGGCCACCTGTGAACCATATATAATAATACTTATTTAGATTTTACTCTTATTGCTCTTCTTCCTGATCTTATATACTCTCAGTACTTCTTCATTCTAAATGCTACTGCTTTCCTTCTCTCCTCTGAATAGCCCAACCCTCCTCGTCTGTTACTAACCTGCTAACCTTTAAAATTTTGACTGTTTCTTTGTGCAGAATTTTGTTCTTCTTCTATCTTAAACAGTCCTTCTGTGAGTCTCAATTTGTACTGTCCTATTTTATTCACTTTGGTCCCAGAATTGTTTTTAATAATCTCTTCTCACATTCTCAATCCAATCAATATCTCCAATGCTGTTCAGATAATGATATTCTATTGGGTAAAATACTTCTGGTCTCACTACTGTGCAATAATGTCTTATAATTGAATTGAATTTTCTGTTGTAATTGATTTTTTATAGTTTACATGTTAATTTCATTCTCCATAGTATTCATAAGTACTTAAATTTTTCTCTACACTGTGTTTTTCCATATTTTATTGATATCTTCCTATTCTCCACTCTTTTTGTTTCATTGAACGTCATTTTTTCAAAAGATATATTTGGGTCAACTATCTCAGCAACTTCTTTTAACATCTCTATTTGGGTTTTAGCATCCTTAATATTTTCTGCAAAGTAAAGGTTCCGTTTATTTATTTTCAATAAATAATCAGTACAATAACCATTAGTGTACAATGTATACTGCATAGAAAAAAATATATGACCATGTCAGTAAATATTTTTTTAAAATCCCAATTCTGCAAGTGTACTGTTCAAAGGGTTAATTTTTTTCTAAATTATTAGTTTGGTGTCAGATTTAATATAGAAATTACAGCTACTTTATAAATTAGGTTTTATAGATTTATTTCTTCAATCCATTCTAGATTTTTTTATTGATATTACTATTTTTAACACATTTATTATTACATGAACTATCAGGCATGTGCGTTTTAATAACAGTAAATAATTAATTATCTCAAAAAAAATACAACAGAATACAGTGGTGGTATGGGTATTAGATTACATTACAGAATTCCTACTGATATAATACTAAATTTATCTCTAAAACCAAACAAATAGTGATATGTATGTTTTTTTATGTTAGTGGATCAGTTCTTTGGTATGTTAACTTTTGTTCAAAATGTTTGCATACTGTAGATGTTATTAATGAATAGAACACTACTGGTACTTTAGATACTGGTGAAATTTGTTTTTGTAGTGTTAAATAACCATGGAATGGTAGCAGACATGATAAAAACGTATCCATTTAACCAATAAAATCAGTAATTTAAAATCTATAATCTAGAATCATTAAGCATAAGAAGAATTTGTTTAATAATTAGGTAAAAAGCGTAATTTAAATAATTTACTAACGTAATTAATTAACTAATGTAATTTAATGCATTCATTTGTTTTCATCACCATTTGCATATTCAGTTGTAGTTTTTTTTTTAAATTTGGCTCAGATTCTTCATCCCTTCTCCAGATCTCTTTCAAAATTACATATAATTTTCCTTTTACTTCAAATTGGTTTAATTTACCACATATCTGTTTAAAAAGATTTTTTTTTAATTTTAGAAATGTAATGAAATGATTAATTATTTCATTTTGAAGTTTCTTAAAAGGCTGGTTCTGTTAAGGAGGCTTTATAAATGCTTTAACCCACCTCAAAAATAAAATCTATTGGATATTGTTTCAGTAACTAGCCTTCAAAATGTATAAATTATAAAGAAATTTCCATTCATTTTTTAAGAATGAATTTTGAGTGGTTTTTAGATCATACTAGAAAAATATTTTCATTTATAAGATTTTATTTTCTATATAAAGGATCACTATCATTTTCTTAGGCTTCCTTTCATGAAGTCAATTGATGTCCAGAGATGTAACAGGTCTTTGCATCATGTGTGTGTGTGTTGTATGTATATATATATATATATATATATATGTGTGTGTGTGTGTGTGTGTGTGTGTGTGTGTGTTGTATGTATATATATATATATATATATGTGTGTGTGTGTGTATTATTAATATTATACATGGAGGTGTTGTAGATAAATCAGTGTACCATCATAAAATACTTTATGTTAATACAACTTCATGTATATTAATATATGACATAAGGAATTTATTTTTTAAACATTGCTTTACTAAATGGTCGATACAATCTCAGTTTGACAAATACTATATAGGTGTATGCCAAACAAAAAGAGTAATGTCTGTGATTTAGGGGCTGTTGGTAAGTATGTAATTTAAAATGATTCCAGTCAAGAGTGAACAACTCTAAGGAGTATTCAACTTAATAGATTTAATTTTCAATTTATTTGTTACAGCAAAACCTAACCTAACTACTTTTTTTAATAAATTAATAATATTGTGGTGTTATTATATTTAATTATTCTCTTTTTAACATAACATATTATATCATTTTATTTCAAAGTATGTGCCTTTAAACATATTGCTTATTTTTTATAATCTAATAGTAAAACTTACAATATCTTATTTTTTTATTGCTTACTATTATTATTATTATTTAGTTGACATGTTGATGCTTTTACTGTTAATATTTGAACTGCTTTAATTGTTGTTTTTGTTATCCTTTTTTTTTCTTTTTGCCTTTGAAGCATGTGCTGTCATTTGCCACATATATTTCACATTGGTATGTTGTTAAATATTATCGCTTTTATTTAGTTTTGCATCTTATTGTGATGTTTGTTTTTTATTAGAGTAATTTTAATAAGCCACATAATTTTCTTAGTCATTCTTTCATAGCATCACTGACTGCTAAGTTGACTGTGGTAAATTTGATATATCACAAGAGTTTACATTTTCATTGCGTGGTATTTAATAATGTTACCTTCCAATAAATTCATCACAGGTTAGCCTTCCAATAAACTAATGACACATGTAATTGTGTTTTATATATATATACATGATTGGGAGAGATGTTAGGATGCCTGGCTTTATATAAAAAGCCTAAATTTTGTGTAATTACTGAACACAAAACAGAGTCCCTGAGTGGGTCCACAAGTAGTCCCTTACCAGTTACCAACAGTGTGCTGACTATTCAGATCACAGCATCATCATTAGGAATTCCCTAGTAGGGTAAAACATACACCATAAGTGATATGCATCAGTTACAGAACTGATAACAGGGAAAGAAGGATCAAGGATTAGGAAAAATGGTGAGTGAAAAAAACAACAACCCACTTATCAGGGTAGATCAAAGTTATAATTTTAGTTAAATATCAGTAACACAATTATTTATTCAAAAATCAAAATTGCATTTATCTGATATTTAATGAGAAATAGTTTATTATATGTTGCTTCGACACTAATATTTTAATATTTAGTGTTACACTAAACACATTCATATTTTTTTTACTTAAAATATTTAGCATCCCAACGGTTATTACTATTTTTTTAAGAAATCCTGGTTATAAAATTATTTTGTAATGTAATTTTACATTACTTTTACTTTGTAAAATTGTCATTTATTTATTACTAGGGGCTATAACCACTTCCTTTTTTTTATTTATAATTTTTTATACAGTTTTGATCAAGGTTTTCCCATAGTTTTCCTTCATCTTTCCAGACAAATTCTGGAGCAGTTCATTTTTGTTATCAGTAGAATAACACACCTATTATACTTAATGTTGCTGAATTTCATTTTCATCATCACAGGATGTTCTGTCTTTAAAATTATCACTGTTAGGCAGTTTTCTGTTCAGTTCATATCCATACATTTTTTTAAATATTTTTTTATTTAATTTCACAGCATCTTAATTTATCATATTTAGTTATTCTTTATGGATCATTGTTGACTTTGTTCACAGAATACTTTAATTTGCACATCTTGTACTCTTTTGAATTTCCTGATCAAAATAATTTTTAATCCCTGTTTTTTTTTTTTTTAAATCTGTTAGTGAATTATGATGTTACTATCTGTTACATGATGTTACAGTTACGAATTTTCAACATTTTTATTCATCTGTCCGATTAAATCTGTTCACAAATTGTGTTTTCATCTAAAATAGGGTCTCTGATGGATTTTTATTTTATAGAAAACAAAATATAGAATGATTGTTTGAGATATTAATTCTCTAACAAGTTAAACAAGAACAAAATAGCTAATGTTAATTTTTCATTCAGCAGTTGTATTTTCATTAATCTCAAATATAGTATGAGCTGGCCTCTGTGGTGGAGTGGAAGCAACTCGGCCTTTCAGGTCCTGAGTTTGAATCCCAGTCAGACACAGCATTTTCATACAAGACAGAATTGCCATTTCATCTCATCCTCTGAAACAATACCTAATAACCATGGTCCTGGAGGCTAAAGAAAAAAATATCAGTGTGAAAGAAATTTAAAAATACATTGCATTTGCTCAAAACATACAGTCTTCTTAATTTAGCAAGAAACTAAACATTATTAAGCCATATAAGTTTTCAATTCATTTTAATATTAAATTTGATAATGTTTTTATTTAAATACATGTAAATTTATATTTAATAAAACAAACTGGTAATCCATAATTGGACTTCCAGCTCAGATTTAGTCGTAAAATCTTTAAAAAAAATTTTTTTTTAATGTCTTATTTCATGCTTAATTTAGTTTTTATAATATATTTGAAATAATTTTCAAATTATTTTGAAAATTTAGAGTGCATGCAAAAAAAGTATCGTTAAGTGTAGTTTACTTGTTCAGTTCTTAAAAATTATTTAGTTAAATAATGTTGAAGCCACAAACTAAGGTATTATTAACCAAAATGTTTTCAGTAAAAATATAACTTCTTTATTGTAACCGTTTTAAAATAAATTTGTTTGTAATTAAATCCTTTATAAAAAAAATAAATAAACACAAATTTACTTAATTTATATGCAGTTTACATTATTTCAGTTATAATTCTTTATTAAAGCATGCAATGAAACTGCTCTCAATATTCCTGCATATCAGTATTTTACAGGAACTGGTTTCTCAAGCTTGAATTTTTATTTTGCATTTTATTTTACCATTATTCTAATTTAGTTTTTAGGATATTACTTATTTCAGGTGTCATAAAACCGATTGGTTATTATACATGCAGTTTACTATTTAATTTTTTTGATTTTCCATGAGTTTTTTGTTGTAAATTTTTACTGGTTTTCTTAAGATGTTTATGATGTCATTAGATTATCATTTGATGTAATTACATCTAATATCACTAGTCACTTCATAAATAAAGTGCATTTAAGTACAGTTTAATTTTTTTTCTTTTACCTTTGAGAATAAAGAATGGGTAAAATCTTTGAACAGTTTTAAGCTGAATTAAAAATTCTCATTTTTTGTGATGATTTGCTTTAGAATTTTTAAATAATTTGATTGTGAATTTAATAAGGTTTAATCACCCAAATTAATTCATTCAGAAATAGAAATTTTTTTTCAGATTTTAAAAAAAAATAATGTATATTGTGTTGAATTGAAACGTTACGAAGTCAGTTATGCTATGAGAAAAATTTGTTTAATTTTGCATGATTTATCAGTATTGCATTTTTAGCATACCTTGAATCACAATATGAATATTATACTATTATTAAGAGTAATTATTATTATATATTTTTTTTTTCACTTTGCATTGCAAACTATGAAGTTTTATTACGGTTTATTGATTAAGATTTCTTTATATTTTAATTGAGTTAATATTTAATGTTCTTTTTACTAATACAAACATCTACATTTTATATTTTTATTCATTAAAATTCTTGTACCTTGCGTATGTGTTCATATATGTCTATGCTTGTATAAATAAGTGTTAATTTGATATTTTTTTTCTAGTAACTTATATGAATCTTGTTGCATATTTTGTTTCTGTTTCTTTACATATACAGTAGAATCTCAATAATTTTACAATTTCTTTGTTTTGAAGGATCAGGTGTTTTTATTTGTACATCTGAATTTTTTTCTGTTGATATGTTTAAAAATTAACACAATCTCTTAAATTAATATAATATTTATTTATTTACTTTTTACTTTTATTTTAATAAATGACTGTTTATTCTGAAAATAATATATAATTCATTCTACGTACAAGTGAAATAAAACGCTTTAAAATCAGTTTTGATATTTGGCATTCATCCAAAGAGGCTCAAATTAAGGTTGTTCCTGTTTTTTGTGGAAGAAATTTCATGATGGTAACTACAAATTTAACATCAGGTGAAGAAATATATATTGGCTTGATTGCAATAATTAACATTCAATAATTTTTAGGAATAAGCTTGCAGTGATGAATAAGTTTGTTATATATTACGTTTTTAACATTTAAAAAATGTTTTGGATTCTGATATTTCTATATCTATTTTATTCCAGTTTAAAGTATACAAGATCATTTTTTTCAGAGATTTTGTTTCTCTAATGATTATGGTTTTTCTTCCTAAGTTTGTGTAATAATGTAGACACACATTAAATTAATCGATCTCTTATTTACTAAAGTTAATGCAATTTTAAAAATTGCTTTATTTAAATCATGATAACTGATTTTTACTTGTACTCCTGTAATTCAGTATTGTACATTCTTCTGCGAAAATTGAAATGTTTAATTAGATGCTTTCTTAGTCATCTTTCTTTGACATTAATGTTGTAAATTATTTTCTCTAAGATGCCTCTAAGAGTGTATTTATGCTGGATATATTATCTGCAGCCCTGTATATCTTTAAATATTTTGTACAAATAAAATATTAAGTCAGTGATAGTTTTTTGTGCCAACAATATTTATTAAGTATGCTCTTTTCATCAAGTCTTTATTAAGTATGTCTTTATTATCAAGGAGAACAATATTTTATCTTCATATAGCACTATCCGCCTCTATACAACTGACCTTACTTGATCTAGCTCCAGGTAGGAACTATTTTTAACAATTGTCTTGTTTCCATTCTCAAAACTAGTCTGAATGCATAAGTATTAATGTCACGGAAATTTATTTCTTGTGTCCTTTAATTTCAATTCTTAAATATTACAGTTTATCCAAGTATGTATTAAAAATATTCAAATACATTTGTGGTTTGGGATATTTCCTTCCCAATATTTCCTTGTTCTATAACTGTTTAACCTTGATAAACATTATAGAGTCATGAAATTTAATTTTAATAGGTTATTTAGTAAATTTAATTAATGGTACAAACATATCACTAATGTATTATTATATTTTTTTATTTATATAGCAACATCAGCCTGATACCTAATTAATGTTACTATGATAGTAATAATGATTTTTTTTGGAATATGAAAAATGCCTTGCCTAACAAGAAATACAATCCCTAGAAGATCTTATTTAATTTAATTAAAAGTTAATTTAAATTAGATCCTTATAAAATAAATATTTAATTAAAACTAAGATTAATTTTAATTAAATATCTAATTGATCCCTATATCAAGGTACATAATATCCCTATATCTTACTGGAGGTGATGGAGGTCACCACTCCATTAACCTCCATAACATTTCTAACATCTCTAACATAGAGTAGCATCTCTAACTTTTGTTCAAATGTTCTAGATTTGAATCTTTGTCAGGTTTGACATTTTTCATACATTTCAGTCTTCATCCATCACCAAAAACATAAAAGCATACCACAATTGTAATATGGTCTCAGCCTATAATTATGATCGTAAATAATTGAAAACAATGCAATAAGGTCTGTATGTGAAAGTAAAAGTTTATTAATTAAATTTTTTTTAAAAATCTTAATAATTAAAATTGGGTTTATATAGTTGCGTGTTCGCAGCTCGATCAGGATATTGAGAGATTAACAATTGAAAATATTTATTTAATTACAATTTATTATTTTAATAATATAGAACATAAATAAAATAAGATAAATCAATAATAGCAATAATAATAATAATAATAATATCTATAAATGTCAATAATAATAATAATAATAATAAATTACAACAAAATAGAATTTCAAGTAAGGATATGATTTACTTATAGGTAGTTAATCACAAAAACCAGAATTCAGTCCCATTGATGAAAGACACTATAATGACAGCTAATGTTTACACCTTGTATTACTACAAAGATAAGATTAGTCTAAAGTTCTTTCAATTCTATTCTCTGCACATACTGTGCTGTTCACAAATAAAACTATTATAGTTTATGAATAAATTTAATACTTTACTCCTTTTACTAATTGTCTGTAGTAACTCACCGTACACTTTTCCTGCATTCACCCGCTGCCACACTGGAATGCTTGTGACATCACCTTAATCGTGTTGAACTCGTTTGCACTAGATATTCGCCCCTTCACTGACTCGCATAGTAACTCCTTTCAGAATATTCTCACTTAAACTCTTTGTGTAATACTAATCTTAACAAGTCTTTCCTGAAATATTTATATTCATATCCTCTTGACCTGCAGAACCAGACCCAAATTGAAGTTGAACGATTATTAAACAGACTTGTTAGCCTTAGAAAAAGGATCCCTTTTAGTCCCCTTCTGGATACCTTCCATTATTATATCTTCTAAATTGGCAGGAATCCATTACTTCAGGTCCGTTATACTGGTCTTATTACAATATTGTTTTTTGTAAGCCGTTAAAAACAGTCAACAAAAACATGCAAATTCTTTTCAGGACTCCTTGTCGGAATGATTGCGTCTCGGCTTTTCATCTGGAGGTCTCGAGTTCGAATCCCGGTAAGGTATGGCATTTTTCATTAGCGATAAATTTCCATTTTACATTCCCACAAGTTTCTTTATAAGCTTCTACGGTGAATTAATTCATCATTAAATAAAAGTTAATTTAAAAGTGTGTTGTTAAATATTTAATTTTAAATAGGTTTTTTATGGTAATTTATTAAATGTAATTATTTATCTTTATAAGTAAATTTCATTAATATTCATTTTTATTTTCAATGATTAATTTTGTTCCTTTAGACTTGTTTAGTAACAGAGTTTTTTTTTTTTTTTTGTCTTGTCATTTGACTGGTTTGATGCAGCTCTCCAAGATTCCCTATCTAGTGCTAGTCGTTTCATTTCAGTATACCCTCTACATCCTACATCCCTAACAATTTGTTTTACATATTCCAAACGTGGCCTGCCTACACATTTTTTCCCTTCTACCTGTCCTTCCAATATTAAAGCGACTATTCCAGGATGCCTTAGTATGTGGCCTATAAGTCTGTCTCTTCTTTTAACTATATTTTTCCAAATGCTTCTTTCTTCATCTATTTGTCGCAATACAGAGGTATTGCGACAAATAAGAATGTTAATTCTTATTCTCCTATAGCACCACAAAAAAAGCTTCTAATCTTTTCATCTCAGATACTCCGATTGTCCAAGTTTCACTTCCATATAAAGCGACACTCCAAACATATACTTTCAAAAATCTTTTCCTGACATTTAAATTAATTTTGTTGTAAACAAATTATATTTCTTACTGAAGGCTCGTTTCGCTGTTTATTTTCATGCGATAGTTCTTGCGTAGGACTTCATCTATGCCATTCATTGTTTCTTCTAAATCCTTTTTATTCTCGGCTAGAATTACTATAAACAATAATAACAATATTGTTAAATTTTATATTATCAATATTGTAGAATTATTTATTTTCTACTGTATATTATCTGTTTATGTATATAAATAAATAAATATATATATATTTCACTGTCTTGTAAAATATGCATTATTTTATTAATGTTAACAATTAGTTTTGTAATTATCACATTTTTTTAATATTATTGATGTGTTGGTTCACCATTTTATTATTATTTGTTATTGCATGCTCAGGAAAATTCATGAAAAATTATTTGGTTTGAATTTTTTAAATATCAGGTAAGTTTTTTTTGTGTATATATATTCACAATACACATGCACACACACTTTCATTATTTTTTAGTATTTAATAAGCTGCTATTAAAACTCTTTCTGTATATATATGTATTTGAATTTGTCTCTTTTAAATAATAATATATTTTTTTATTTATCATAATGATAGTTTCTTTATTATATATGATTTGATGTTCTTTAATAATTACATTATATATATGTACCTGATTTTAAACTTCCTTTCAGCTTTACATAACACTGAGATGTACACTTTTTCAAGTAAACAATTGTCTAAAATTAAAAGCTGATCTGTTTTCTTTAATAAAACACACATTTAAGTAATTAGTGTGCATTTGATAAAACAATGTTAATCACTAATGAATTATGTTGTTATCGAATACCTCCTTTTTCTTATATGGTCTTTCTTTTAAACTATTTTGCTCTGAAAAAAATTATTATGTATGGATCAGTTAATAATTTATATGTGGGGTAGGTTTAATAATTTAACTGTACCTTACATTCTTTTGTTACTCATAAGCTGCTACATATGTGTACATAATAATCTGTAAGTCATTTTGAAAAATTTCTATCTTTGACAAATTCACTTTAATTATATTCTGAACATTTATTATCAGGAAAAATAACCAAAAATCACTAAAGTTAATGACAACAACATTGGTGTAATAAGTTTTCATTTTTTGTAGAGATAACTTACAACAGAAATAAGCAGAATTAAAAATATATTTTTTTAAGGCTTAAGATATTTTAACAAGGTAGTGTAATATGTAGTAAAATATGTCACAAATGGGTAGGGACAAGAATTTTTTATTAAAGAGGTTTTTCCTTGTTTCTGAATGTACATCCTAAAAATCGAATGTAAAAATCTGAATGTAAAGTCTAAAAATCACATAAAGAAACTAATAAAAGTTTAATTTTATACAAATAAAAAATTAAGATAACAAATTTAAAAAAGTAAAAACTCATTCACTTTTTTTAAGATTATATTGTCTCAAAATTGTGTAGAAGCCTAATTGATTGATTTTTATAATAAGTCAGCAATCTGCTAATATCTAATAGAGCGATTTATATTCAAGGGCCTTTTGTCAGCTGTGTCCTTTGTTTGGTTATGTTAAATGTACGTTTGTTACATCTCTGGGTTGGCCAGGAGTTGTTAATTAAAATCCAGCTACAGAATGGTGGCAAGTGGAAAATATTAAGTAACCGTTAGCAATAAAGTATAGATAATCTGGCCAAGCCTTGAAATGTGTATTTGTTGAATGAGATGGTAAACACACCAACCTTCTACACTAACCTACAATACACTAAAAACTTAGATGCAGTTTAAGTAATTGGGCCTCAATAACCAAAGTATACCATTAATTTACTCACTCTTTATTTGGACTTGAGTTATTTACTATTATACTAGTATAACTCTAAATTATTTTTATCTTTTTAATAAACAGATTAACAAAAAATGGCCTCCAACTCAATAGAGAGATGATGTCTATCTCGTTCTTATTTTGCTACATATATTTTACTTTCGCAGCTACTGTTCTGTTACTACATCAACATAGTTATAAAGAGAAAGTATACTGATTGACCAAAATTTAGAATATCAGGGTTTTTTGCAAAATGTCAATGTTTCAAGATGCTCCATAGTCCAGAAAAGCAAAAATAAGTTGTCAAAGTTAATAGAAAATGTATGAATGTATGTACATATGTTGTTCCATATTTTACTAATATCTTCACTGTGGTTCAACTTAATATTTTTGAAAATAGCTCAAAAATTGTTTTTATATAAGGTGTATTTATGTCATTAAATTTTAGACGAAATTAAAAAAGGTGGAAGGACAGTTTTTACTATTTTGAACTTTTGTATTGTAGTCATAGAGAATTAAACTTTATGGTGTAAGAAGTGCTTATTTAATTATTTAAAATAAAAAAAATGTTAGGTCAGTTGAATTTAAGGGAGCGAAGATATTCAACATTATTTGAAAACCAAAAGAGTTGAAATTTGGCACAAATATTTGGTTATATATACCAACTTTGGATTGACTTTTTATGTCATTGGAGAGCCCATATCTTTTTTTTATTATTATTAAAGTGTAACTCTTTATAGCATTGTTGAATAACATTGCATCAAACCGGGCCAACTTATTGTAGTAAATAATTGCTGTAATAAATGAACTTTTAAGTCCCAAAATAACAAGAAACCTGAATGGGAGACATATTTTGAATATTATTTTTTTAAATCTAATTTTCAAAATTGAAAATCCAGCTGTATCTAATATTAGTGTAAACATGGGAATTTTTTACAATAAAAGGGATCTTGAGACAGAACTTCATAATATAGAAAGGTTTTGAATTTTTTCATAATTTCTGGTATTTTATGTGTTTTTCAAGTTGTTGTTTTTATTTATAATTTTGATGTTTTTTATCAATTATAATTTTATTACCGCAAATATTTAAAATAAAAATGTCAGTTGATCAATGGGTCCAATTGGACCCAAATTATTTACTCAACATTTTGATTTTTTCACAATTATGGTTCAAACCTGCCTCTTGTACCCAATCAGCCAAAGCAATTGGAAAAAACTATTTTCATTCACATAATTATTATCAATAATAAGTTATATTTTACAATAATATTCACATTTTTTAATTCTATTTATTTTATGTAATAAAATTAAAAATTGACATTACGGCACTAAATATTTTTTTTTCATTTGTAGAAACCAAATAATATTTACAACTTATTTTTTTTTAATTTTTAAACATTTTCTTGGACATAAGGGCAGCATCGGGAAAGTTTTGTAATTCTTTGCCTTTTTTTGTTTTGTTATCTTTCAGTAAAGATTTTTATAGCAAACAAATGTATAATTTTCATACGTAACCAAATATTTATTTCTTGTTAATCTTACATTAAATAGTTGCAATAATTTTTCTACTCCTGAAAACTTATTATTGACTATGGAGAGTATACGTTCTGCATACGATATCCGTAAATAAAATAATGAACTGGTTCAGAAAAACTTTTTATTTGCAATCTAATTATACATGGATCCTATCACCTTTGAAATAGTTCCCTTGGGAAGCCACACAACGCTTCAAATGGTTTTCCCAATCTTCATAGCAGTGTTGGAAATCAGAAACCAGAATATCGTTCAGATGGTCAGTTACATTTTTTTTTTTATGTTTTCTACTGTTCCAAAATGATGTCCTTTGAGGTGTTTTTTTTTAAAGTCTGGAACAGGAAAAAGTCACTGGGACTCAAGTCAGGTGAATAAGGTGGTTGAGGAACTACAGGAATGTTTTTCTTTGCCAAAAACTTATTGAGAGTGCAGTGTGACTAGGTGCATTGTCATGATGCAACATCCAGTCATCTTTGATGGCTGGATCAGCGGGCAATTCTTTTCTGCAATCTTTCAAGAATTTCTCAGTAAAGATATTGATTTATACAGTCTGTCCTGTAGGCAAAGACTCCTTATGGACAATGCCATTACTGTCAAGAAACAAATTAGCATGGTTTTGGTTTTTTGATTGGCTCATTTTTACTTTTTTGGGATGTGGTGAGTTTGAAGTGTGCCACTCCTTGCTATGTCATTTTGTTTCTGGGTTGTACTCAAATATCCAAGATTCATCATCAGTAAAAACATTTTTTAGAAAATCAGGATCAGTTTCAATTCGCCCTAGAAGATCGTGGCACACTTCCACCTTGTTTTTCTGTTCAAAAGTGAGATTTTTTGTGACCAATTTTACACAAACGTTTTTCATGTCCAATTCGTTGGTCAAAATTTGATGAACTGTGGTACAATTGAAATTCAATTGTTCTGCTATCATTATGACAGTTAATCGCTGGTCATATCGTATCAAGTCTCTTATTCGCTCAACATTGTTGTCACTTTTTGACATTAACAGTCTTCCAGAGCGTGGATCATTTGCAACTGATTCCTAGCCATCTGAAAATGCTTAAAAATCATGTTGGGTTCGTGACAGAGCGCAGTCTCCGTTCACCCTTTTCAATTTTGAAAAAATTTCAGTAGCATTCTCACTGAGCTTAACACAAAACTTGATTGCATAACATTGCTCATAATAAGTATCACACTCATTTTTGTTACCCAGAGCAAAAACTCGTTTCACAAAAAGTTTCTTTACATCTCACACGGCAACAATAGACTAAAAATATTAATACCTAATATAAATCAGCTGTTCATATAACCATATGTTTACTAGTGACTTTACAGTGTTGCCACTTTGGCTGCCAAAAAAATTAGTATCATTACTTTATTTACAGACCTCGTCAAAATAGCACTCAACCAGTCAATTTGGTTACTGCTAGCCTTTCCATTCAGGATCATTTGAGACTTATTCATTCCTGTTAGTTATATTTTAATGCTAATTGCTCCTTAATACTGCCCCATTACATTATTTGGTGTTAATCCATAACAACTTCTGGCCAGATTATCTATGATTGTAACTAGGTAGAGGTACACTCATTATACAAGCATGAGATGCAAATGACTTTATGAGTTCTAATTCAAAAATCTGGCCTAGTATCCAGAGTTCCCTGAAATATTGTAGAAATCAGTCAGTGATTGTATTTAAAATTCATTATAATATGGTATCATCTGTTATACATAAGTTTCATTTGTGATTTTGCTATGTGAACTGTTATGAAATGAGAAGATTGTAATTCTGTTGTTTAATAGTAATTAAGTGAAATTTAATTTTTTTTTTTTTTAATAATTCTTTCTTATTATACAAATACCTTATTTTGCATATAAAACTAATCTGATGTTTTTGCAGTTGTCTTTGGTCACAAAGAAACTGAAAATATTTTCAAGTAGATTTCTTTTTTAAATGTTAATTACGAATTTTGTTTTGGTTTGTCAGGACAAAAGTTAAATTTTTAAATTAAATAATCATTGACCATCATGTCCAAAAACATGATTGTTTTTTCAATTTTGTAAAGGACATCTGTTTGTGATCAGTCCTGTTGTAAGTTTTTTTCAAGTAAAGTTTTAAAGTAAACGTTTTTGAAATAAAAAATTATAGTACAGTCCACCAGATAATTGAACGTTTTTTTTGTTTATCATCATCATTTTTTGAAATTGTATTATGAACTTCAAAATAGACAACATGTTTTTTTTAGAGATTAATTTTGTTATTTTAATAACATGCAAGTTTTCTCGTCTTTTATGTTTCTTGTAAACAGTATCTTTTTTTTTGTCTTTTGTATCATTTGTTTGTTGTAGGCCCTTCTTTCTTTTGTAAAGAAAAAGAAAATTTAAATAAATTAAGTTTAAAAAAATAACAAAACAAATTTAAAATACCTATTAAAAGATATAAAAAAAAATTGTATTTCTGTTCTGGAAACGTTAGTGTTTTTAAAGACAATGACCAATTAATAAGTTGTTGATAGTGTGTTTACAATTAGACACCAGCTTTGATAATAGTTTTTTTTTTAAATGTAAAGAATTAAAAAGGTATTATTTTTTCTTAAGTATTATTTTAAAATTTGTTTTATTTATTTTACATTCTTCACTATGAGAATAGACCTTCAGGTTTTTTAAAATTGTTAAAATTACCCAAACAATAGACAACCATGTTTTCTTTTACAATTTGACAAAGATAGTTGAAAATTTTTGAATTAATATTGTTTTTACTTATCATTGGATTTCTTTTTTTTATTTACATTCTACATATTTAAATTTGATTGACCATTTACTCTTGGTAAAACACTTAAATTGAATGTTAACATCTTGTTGTCTTTAAGAATATGATCTTTTGGTCATTAACAATATAGAAAAAAGATTAATTATATGGCAAAAATAATATTTCTTGAAGAAGATTGAAGAAAATTATCTTTTGGTCATTAACAATATAGAAAAAAGTTTAATTATATGGCAGAAATAATATTTCTTGAAGAAGATTGAAGAAAATTAAGTGAGAGTTCTTTTAATATCAATGTAAATAAAAGCCTACTCATAAATTGAAAAAAATGATTAACTTATGTAAATCTAGTTGGGAAGGGTGAATAGAAGTACGTACTTTGTAAATGAATTTTTAAAAATCCAAGAAAATTGAACATTATTTGTTAAAAATTCATTTATGATTTGAAAGAAATGGAAAGTAAAAAAAAATTGGAAAAAAATAAAAATATTGCTGATATAAATAACCAGCTCAATGCAGGAATTTTCTATAATAACATTTATTAAAAAAAAAAATTATTTTATTGGCCTTGAGAATGTGTATTGTTTTAAAGTAATATTAAAAAAGATTAAAAGTGCAAGAACGTTTTTTTTCCTCTTGTAGATGTAAAGTTTTGTAATTTTTGTATTATTAAATGTTTAATAACACAATTTATTTCTTTACAATATTGTGGTAAATAATTTTATTTTTTTTTAATTTTATTTATTAATAATTTGATTTATTTGCTTTTATAGCGATCTTCTGGAGAAAACCTCAGATGACGTCATTAAAGCGGCACGTAGTGGCGACGTCAAGATGGTTAGTCTTATTTATGTTGTTAACTTGTGTTATAACTAAACCGTTATCATTTATAATATTTAAATACATCATAACCTTAATCGTTTAAGTACGTGTCTTTTTTTATAAAGTTACCTGATAAAGATTAATCAGTTTTTTTTTTGTATATAGATGCTAGTTGTTTTTGAGCAATCAACTGGCATTTTTTGCTTATTTCATACTCTTCAATTATTTGGTATATTTTTCTACACGTGCTAGATGATTGACAGGAAGGAGTTATTATCCCTTCCACAAAAATATAAAAATATTATATCCTTTACAGGTATTAAGAAAGCCTATCAGGTTATATATTAAAATGATCCAGTATTTTTTTTGTTTTTAAATTTTTATTTTAATTATAGAAAGGAAAATATAAAACGATAACCAGTTACTTGAGATTTAATGACAGACGTGTTTAATATGACCTCCATTACATCTGGCAAATTCATCAATCCAAACTGCTGTGTTCTTGATCTGTTGAAATAAATATCTTTTATCTCTATAAAGGCATCAATGATTAGAACCCTCAGTTACACTCAGTAGTCCTATAAACAACTTTGTAGCTTTTTCAGAAAAATTTATTTTCTAGAAAAGCCCTAAAGAAAATCAGGTTTAAATTTTATCTATTCAGGAGCCAGTTCTCTCCACACATAAACCCATCAGGCAATCTGTTTGAAATTATTTTTTATTAAAAGTTTTTCTCATGACGTTTTAAACAACATTTACCAGATGTGGTCTAATTCCATTCCACAACAACTAGTGAGTCTATAATGGCAAACTTACAACAAGAAGCTTAAAAAAAAGAAATTAAACAGTAAATAGCATTCACTGTTCACAGTCTACTCAAAGAACATTGACAATATTTGTCAGTGCCTTGGGATGCCTTGAAGTACTGTAATTCTTGTTGCATGATGCACCTTCTTATGAAGCAGTTGTGGTTACTGTAATGTCTAAAAATGCATACTTTGTTTATTAATCCCATTGTTTAAGTGAAAATGTACCTTACTAAAAAATACCATACTTTGTTCTAATAACTTTTTGATTTGCAGCCCATATAGGAAGTTTGATGTTTAATTTGAACTGTAATTTTTAGACAACACTTATCAATTTTTATGAACACAAATTCAAATCACTTTTCAAAATTTGTGGCACAGATCACCTGGATATCCCCAGTTATGCAACTTTCCTGATTGATTTACTTAGGCTTCTTTGCAGTGCCACTCTAACAGTATCAATATTTTCTGGACTATGTCAGATACATTTCCATCCAGTTCTCTCGAACTACCATCAGTATTAAACATTATGTAAAGTTTTTGTATTCTTTTAAATGAAGAAACATATTCATTTTTGAAAATAGACACAAAACTGCTTTTATATGATCAAAACACTTTTCTTTCACGAAAGAATAATGTATTTATGCAGTGTTCCTTTGATAAACTGACATGAATAAATAAACAACATAATACTAGCGCATGAGTGATCTAAATTACAAACTACGCTCCATGGAACTTTAATCATATTATAGAAAGTCATCATTTATTTGAAAGTAAAACAAATACTGGGTCGTATCATTTACAAATACTGGATTATACTGGCTCAAAAATACGCACCAATCTATGTGATACCCTTACCCAGAAGGAAAGAATGTATAGAATTCAGAATGAAGGATATCCCTAGAAATTATAAAACAGTTATAAATTTGTGAAAGTTCTGTTGCGTAACTGGATGAAACAAAGTAGTGTACTCTTACTTTTGTTGGTCATCACTATTAATAGATTAGATTTATAAAATAAAAAACTAAGAAACAAGACCATAATTATTATTTGCTGTTGGCATAATTATTTTGAAGTAATTTTTATGTATCATTGCAATCATGGTACACTTGAGATGTTAGGTAAGAAATTTGGTGGTGGTTAAAAATTAATCCTGTTTTCATATTTTCCTGTTATCTGGTCATCATATAGTATTCACACTTTTAGGTCAAAAAAGTAAAGTAACATACATTTTCAAAATAATTAAACCACAAGAAAAATTTATTTTTGGTGAGTCCTGTAGAAATTTTCTTATGTGAATTGTTTGCACCCAATTTTATAACACAACCATCTATGATAATCTTTCAGCTCAAGTAGAAAGTAGCTTTTTCACTAAACATAATTAAATAAAGGAAATTTTTTCTCCATTCTATCAATCATTAAAATACAAAATATAACTAAATTATTTGCATATAGATATGTTTATAATGTGTAATACATAAAATATGATTAAATATACCACTTTTTATTATTATTTTTTTGTTGATCTGTTAATAAATTATACCTGTTTGCAGTTAAAAGAGCTTCATAGTCAAGGTTATTCATTACTATCAATTGATTCATCAGGTCAGACAGCTCTTCATTATGGTGCACGTTACGGTCATAAAGATATTGTTAAATACCTTATTGCTTGTGCTCCAACATCTATATTAAATATGGCTGACAATGAAAGGTTTGTGTTAATTATATGTTATTTATATTTATAATCTAGATATTTTTCTTATTTTTTATCAGACCGTGCATTATTGTAAAGCTTATTGCTACTTTAATTCCTGATAAATATTGTCTTGATAAATTAATCGTTTAAAACTGTTCTAAATTTATTTTTATAATGTATGTTCAGCTTAAGTTAATTAAACTAAAAATATTAATTAATTAGAAACATTTGGAGGCTCGGATCAATTTTTTCAAAAAAGTGATATATGAAAAAGTCTTTGAAAATTTTTTCACTCCTAACTATTGCTCTTTAAAAAAATTGTAATAGAATGTACCCATTCTGTTAATAAGAAAATATTAAAATATCTTTTTATATAAAGAAGGAAGAATGTAAGAGAATTTTAAAATAAATATACAGCCTGTAGAGGTTAAGCCTGATTAAAATAAAAATATATTAAAAGATTTTATTTAAAAAAATTAGACACAAAGTTTGTCTGCTAAAATTAAGGTAGTTGAAAATTCTTTTAAATTTGTATGTTCTTCCTGTTTTACCAATAATTTATATGAAATCTGAAATTTCAGTTTAGACAGATGATATATTTTTACTTTTACAAGTATTTTCTGGAAGTTTCTACTAAATTTTATACCTATATCTATAACAGTGTAAAAGGTAATATAAATAAGAAGCATGATTTTTTTGTTGTATAATATGAACAGTGAACATATGATTAAAATGCTCTACAAAAAGGATAAGTGTAAAAGAAAGGAAAATAAATTATATAAGTTTGCAGAAGACATGGTATTTTTAGGAGATGATACGCTGAATATTCAGCAGTAATTTGAAAATTAAAAAAAAAAAAAACATTTTGATAGAAAATGGTATGAAAATGACTATTAAGAAAACAAAAATAATGAGGATAGAGACAATTAGCCAATGAATATCTGTCTACAAACAAAAAAGATGAATTGAACAAGTAAACCAGTACTACCTAGGCTTAATGTATTATTGAACAGGAAAATAAAACTCAAAATAAGATTGATTTTTTTTTTTTATGTCAAAGGAGTTTTTAATACAGCCACCTCTGAAGGTCAGGGATCAGTGTCTAGGTCCATCTGCATTTCATTGATGATCCCATCTCTTTTGCCACTTGCAGACAAGCAATTCTTCTGCATCCACTTACCAGTCTTCCATCTCCTGTACATCTCCACCCTCTTCCAAACAAGGAGATCCACACGTCTGGCCACTACATCAGCGCCATTGACCCAAAATGGTTCTGTACGAATAGCATACCCAAAGGAAACAACTAAGCATCCAAATAAGAAAAAAAGGAATGCCTAAAAAAGAATTTTATAGAAAGAAACTACAAGAGTGGAGTTTCTTGCTATCAAATTAGTGTTATGTATGAAACTAAGATAGAGAAAAAGAGAAGGACTGAAGACATTTTAAATGTGGGCATAAAGTAGATTGGAGAAAATTAAATAGGCAGATAGAATGAAAAATGGAGAAGTAATGAGAAGAATGAATGAGAAAGCTTAATTGGAGCGGTTCAGAATAAAAATGCTGATTAGCTGGGATATCATGATAAGAAAAGAACTGATAAAATAGTGATAGAAAGATCATTAGAAGATTCAAAAAAGAGAAGCTAAAAAAGATTAGAAATTCTATCTAAAAGGAAGTGAGAACTATTAAGAACTCAAAAGTTTAACTGGAAAAAAGAAGAATGGGGACAAGCCTGGCACAAAGGATGCTTATTTTTTTAAAGAGATAAAGAAACCCCATTTATGGGTACCTGGGCAGTGTCGGGCTTGTTAACAGGTTCCGCAAGACTTTTTTAAATGCGTATGTCTTCCTGCGTACTACCGAATAAATCTCCAACCATGACTACCCCCTTCCTGGTTCTTGGTAGAGCTGGTGTGCATTACTTCAGGAAGGGGGAATACACCCTCACACACACACATTCAGACACTGCAGTCAACAGAGATCAGCCTCACACACCCATAAGATACCTCACATCAGACCACAATCACACCTATCAATCGCCACTCCCACACGTACCACACAATCTTAGAAACATGCTTACCCATCAGTATGCACACAACACTACACTTACCAGCACGACATCTATCATTGCTCCACAGAAGCAGAGAACACGCCATCAGGCACTGGGAGCAGGGTGTCCACAGCCTCACCACCCCCAGCTGACCCCCTTATACTCGCAGGGACCCCCCCATACACTCATCCACTGACCTGTCCGACCTGGTGCCTGATTTTGTATACCCTGGCAGGAGTCCTCGGTCGCATGTACTTTATCCATTAACGTCTTCCCATAGTTTTTCACCGGCTGGGGAGTTTGACGTCTCCCTCTTATTTCTCATTTTCTTTCAATCTTCTTCAATAACTCTTAGCTCCTCCATGACAGTGTGAGCGTATCCCGCAATTGCCGCTCTCATTGTTCCTGCCCTTCCAACATAATCCATTGAATGTCTTTGGGCTGAAACATGTCCACCCACCCCAAAGCATCCATGGTATATCTCCGTGCCTCCTTGAAACACGGATATCTAAACAATACATGATATATATTTTCTTCTTCCTGACAAACCAGGCAATGGTCAAAGTGGTCCAGGGCGAACCTAAAAAAAGAATTTAATTTAAGAAAAATTTTTTCCTTTTTGTTATTGTATTGTTCAAAGTATGTATAATCTTTTAAAGAAATAAAATATGTGCTAAATGAAAATAATGATGATGATGATGATGATACGTATTTAAAATAATTAAATCTTTAAAAGGTATCAACAAGGGGATGCAAATTAGAAAATATCTTACAGAAAATAGGAAGCATGGCTTTTCACTTTTTTGCAATCTCTCAATACAAATAAGTCTTTCAGTTGTTTTATAGTCGTAGAGAATTGGTATCCCATTGAATCCAAATAAAGAAGTGTCTGTCCTGCTCGTTAGTAGAAAATGCTAACATAATACCGTAGACGAAATATTTTCTGGCCAATTCAATTCTGTATCACTCATCCAAAGAAGAAAGGAAAAAGGAAAAAAATAAAATAGAAGTAAAGATGGTCAACTTATAAGGAACTGCTTCTGATTGGAGTAGATCGGAATAGTTCATCATCTTGTCCAAGATCCAGAAAAAAGAGGTAAGTGTTATCATTATAAGTTCTAAATGAACCCCCCTAACAGCAGTATGTAATCACAATATGCTTCTGATAGATTACAGATACCAAAATTTTCTTTGAAATATATCTACTTTTAAAATTATGAAAGTTGATAAAGTATTAAATTAATATGAAGCAACATATTGATAATCAAAAATGAAAAGTATCTTTAAAATTTATAAACTTGAGAAGTTTCTTTTTACTATTTATAAGACAATTATTAAATAAATAAATATTCAACCAGTTCTCATTTTGTTTTTGCTTTTTTTTTATTGTGTTGTTCCAATTGTCTGTTTAGGGGTCAAACAGCATTACATAAAGCAGCAGCAACAAAACGTCGCAGCATATGTTGTATGTTAGTTGCTGGTGGTGCATGTCTTAATATTACTGACAGGCAGGGCAACACTCCTAGATTATTAGCCTTGCAAGCTGATGACCAGGAATTAGCTTCATACCTCGAAAGTATGTTTAATTTATTAATGACAATACTTAAAATTAGTTGATATACTTAATAAAATTATTTTATTTATTTTTTATTAATTTTATTAGATTTGTGATATATTCAAAAATTTATTCTATTAATATGATAAATCAGTAGGACTTCTGTGATCATTCCATCAAGAAAGAGAAACTAGACAAAACTCCTACAGGAAAGTAAAATACCAAGTCATACATCAAAAGTTTGGCATTTAGAAAAAAGTAGAGAAAACATTTATTTTTATTATTATTATTCAATATTTACTTATAACCTTTCTTTTTGACCACCGATTTTTAAGCATTTTTTTTATTAAGGAGCAAACTTCTTGAAAAGTTTCTGTTTGTGATTTCAACAGTTGAGCACTACCATTTATTTTTCTGTGGCCATACTTGCCTCAAGAAGATGAAAATGAACCAGTATCTGTAAAGTATTTTAATCAATTACCACTGCATTTAAAGAATATAATCTAACACGACAATCAAAAGAACTATTGTGTCATTTGGTACTTTTAAAAAGAAAGAAAATTTTGAAATACTTTTTGTTACAAACATTATTTTCTGTGCACTGTATAAAGTATGAAAAATGTGAAAAGATGATTAAAAATGAATAAATTTCACATAAAACAATTTGACATGTATGTGCTAATTACCAAATAACTAAAAACATAACCTTATGTTACTTTAAGAATGTAGAGAATGAGATTGGTCAAGCAATTATGATTCATAGAAAGAAACAAAAAATGTTCTCGTGTTAAAATTAATTTACTAACCATCCTCCATGATAGAATCATGGCCAATCATCCCAAAAGGTTTCAGATTCAAATGTCAGTCAGGTTTTAGCATTTATCAGCCATAAAATTCCTATATTTCCAAACAACCTTTGAGCTTATGTGGTTAATTAATCATCAATAAAAAGAAATCTCACGTAGATTTATAACGTCCCCGACTGAGTTAAAGTATCATCATCATAGACCTATTCCGGCATTTCAGTGCTTAGTTAGTCATCCTCTTTCTCTCCTTCCTAACAGAGCATAGCTAAGAATCCAGGAATTTTTTAATCCTCGCATGTTTTTTTCAAAACTCTCTATAGTCTGTTGTTAGATCAATTATGGAGTTAAAGCACTGTATATAAAATGGATTGCACCACAACAGAAAGGAATATATTATATATATATATATATATATCCCTATTATATATATTCTTACTTTATATAATCTGTCTTGGTCTTTCGTATGAGAATAATCCATTTAAAGTGCCCGAGGTTCCAATCACAGCTATTTTCTCAGAGAGAAATGTTATTCACTATACAACCGATCCTTGTAATCTGGATTTTGGTGGGTTTGGCATAATTTATAAACCGTATATTTGGTGAAGAAAGCGACAAAGAATCACTTTACCTAGTAAGTCTGGCAGTGTATGCTTATTATTCTTGACAAAAGGTTTAACTAACACTGTTATTATTAATTTTAATAAACATTTATTTAATTATTTTTATGCTTTTTTTTTATGTTACAGGTCAAGAACAATTTCAACAGATGTCTGACAATGTCGAAACTGTTGTTTGAAATTTATTTGACAAAATGACATGATATGTTATTTTATCCATAAATAAATTTATTAGCATTATTACAATTATGTATTTATAAATTACGAGTATATAATAAAAAAATGCAAATACATAATCATTATAATGCAATAATATTAATTATGGTGTATGAAAATGATAATGATGATGTTATTTAAAACTAATTTCTTTCTTACACTTACTATTTCTTTCTCTATTTATTTATTTATTTATCTATTTATAAGTATTATAAAGTAATAATGTATATGAAAAATAATATCATCAGTAATGGTAAGGCAAGGCTTGAAAAGTGTCAATTACATTTATACAAATTCAGTACATATATGTATTATATATATATATATATATATATATATATGATTGTCTTTATCATTAATATTTTTAGTATAGTAAAATGCTTATGTATAATTCTCATAGCATTTTATTATTTATTTAAAAAATAAATATTGATATTTGTATATTGTATTTTATTGTAAGTTATAAATATTAAATATATATTTATAAATTAAAATAATCAGTTAACTTGTCTCCTGTAATTAATAATATTATTGTGTTATAGTATTTATATAAATTAATGTTTAGTACCTTTAAAATTGAATCAGTGATAATAAATAAATTTCTTGTTATAGATATAAGTTAAGCTGTATAAAATGTTCATTATTAAATTCAAAATGTCTATGAGTCAAAACTATATCATTCTATATCTATATTGTTCTATGTTTTAAACATGTAATAATTTAAATTAATATTATTAAATTATAAACAACTAAAAATGAAATACAAATAATATTTCTACATTCATAGTAGTGGGTTAGGTAATTCTTGTATGTAAAGGCTATGATCTGGAAAAGATTATTTTCTTTAGTTTGTGGTTTATATATGTAATAGCATGAGAATATGACAACTATCAAATTCAATTATGAATAATGGGATTCAGTTTAAATACTCTCAGTAATTTAAAAAAATAATAATTTTTTTCAGTATTTACATTATTTCTTTATAAATGTATTCTGCCTTGAATAATATATTCTTTAGTACAATTCTTCAAATTACGAAGTACTCATTCCATCATGTTACAATTTATGAATTTGATTTCTTTGCGATGTTGTTTTTTTTTAATTTTTGGTTTCTTTTCATAAATTATGAATAACTAATAATAATCATTTATAATTAAGCCTAAACAAATTAATGGTTGATTAATAATTTCCATTATGAGAAATCAACTGACCAGGAAGATTTTTTAAAAAATATCTATAAATATTCTTACTATTTGTGGTATAATTTTTCTAGATCATTTTATTTCTTTAAATATTATAATTTAGCTGCTAAAAAATTCTTGAGTATGTCAATTTCCAGCTGAACTGTAACTTTTTTTGTTTACTTAAAACATTTTTACTCCAGACTAAACAATTAGCATTTTATAATGTTGTTTTCATGTATGAGGTAAGGTTATTCAGAAAACAAGTTTCTGTAATTTTATTTCTTTAGTACCTTGTCAAATGGAAATAAGTTTTTATCAAATGTAATTCAATTTAGTAATATTTAAGTCAAAGTCGTATAATGTTTAACTCGAATATATTTCTATTGAAATCAAAGTGATTCAATAGATCATTCAGCAGAATTTTCTGAACAATTTTAAATTTTTAGAGGTATAAAATCATTCTCTTTACTTTTCTATTCAATATGTTTAGCCATGTTTAACTGCTTGGCTTAATTTTCAGAAGTTCAAATAGGTTGTCAGTGTGCCAATTACAACAAATGTATGTAATGTATGTCTAATCCACTTAAATATTTTTCTGATTTTTCTTTTTTATATTATCTTAAAAAATAATTTATTGAGGAATTTTGTGTGAAGGATCCTTAAATTTTCTATGAAATATTCATAAAACATCCATGACTGATTTATACTCAATAAAACAATTATAGCAAAGCAAACACGTTACACTAAACAGTTTTCTACTGCCATCTGAAGTGTAATCTCCATGAAGTGTAGAGTACAGCAAACTTCATACTTTTCCCCCTGTTCTAATTACTCTCAAAATAGATGAGCACAGAAATCATCATATTTTCCTACCCATTATCATAATTATTCAGGAACATTCTTTCTCTATTACTTAAATTATATTATTTGCTTATGAACAAATTTCATAAAATATTACAAGCTATAAATTATAACATCAAAAACCATGATGTACAATAATTACAGATTTCTTAGCTATATTAAGTAAATCCAAAAATAAAGTAACTAAAAAGAACTTTAATAACCAGATCAGATTTTTTATACATAGATGTCTCAATTTGAAAATCTTTCAAAAATAAATTTGTTACTAAAATCCATACAGCTGTTACTGCTGTCAATGATAATTGTAAAATAGATATGAATATTCTATAAGAAGATTGGATAAAATAACAGTAATGTTAACCTAACAATTTAAAAAAATTATTGTTTACAGTTTATAATCAATAATATTCAATTAAGTTTGCCGTAGTTAATTAATTCCATGTAGTTTTACAATTTTTGTATTTCATAGCACATATAATATGTCACAAACTCCTGACCTTTATGGCCTACTTTATATATAAAATGACAGCTACGGCCTATAAATTTACTAATATTTAATTAATAATTTTAAATTACAACTTTAATCTAATATGTTTATTTTTGGGTTAGTTATTTTTATTATACAGTTTATAATATTGAATCTTTTAATCTGCCATTATAATCAGTGAATATCTTCAGAGTGAAAAATTGTAACTTTTCTTGAAAGTAAAACTTCCTTAAAAATGAGACGGAGTAAATTATTTATATATAGTTATTAATCATGCATTATAACATTTACCAAAAAAGTATATCCATTAATAAAGTTACCTGCTGTGACTGATTAATTGACTTATTCTGGGTTTACAATTACCTGCAATAATTTTTTAATTCTGTATACAATTTAACAATTTTTTTTATTTAAAATTAAAAAAAAGATAAAGTATAATGAAACTATAATAAAATTTTTAGCTCAATATGAAATAAAATTTTGTGAATTAGGTATTAATATGTCAAATGAATTGAAGTTAAAAAAATATTTGCAGAAGTATAAATATAGAATATATGGGGATAATGTCATTAATACAAACAGTATATATGACTATTTTATTTTCAAAAGGTATTAAAAATACCTAATTTGCACTCTACATATTATTATCTTTTTTACTTATAAATATACTTGTACTTATTCCAGTAAATTTTAATCCCCATACTCAGAGCTATAAATGAACTATTCATTTCCAAATTATATATAAAGAAACTAATTATAAATTATTTATTATTCATTTAATATTACTTATAAATTTCAGATAATTTTCAAGTTTATTTATTCACTTAACATATTTTCTATTTTGAGAACCACAATTCAAATTATTTAGTTAAAAAAATTCACTTAAATTTATTTGTACTCACTGTGTTATACAGGTTTTTTAAAAATTAAACTCACAAAATTTAAATATTTATAAAAAGATTTATAAGTAAAATAAATATAAAAGGCTATTAAATGTACAGTAGGTTAACTAACCCATTACCGCAGTTAGCTATATTTTTGCATAAATTTTAATAACACAATGAATTACTTTCATATATATATATATATAAGCTAATTATGTAATATAAACTTATTCAGCTACTTCACAATGTACTGAATTAAAGAAGAGGTAAGAGTTTACCTTATCTTTTTTCATTAAAGCGCTTTCAGGCCTAAGCCCATCTTTAGTAATGTTTTTTTTTTTATTTTTACATTTACACATTAGAATATTTATGATACATTAAAACTTTTAGAACAAATATTTGTTCAGTCAATAAATTTTTTTTTTTTTTTAATTTAAAATGTTATATTTAAAATTTCCTTTAGCACGTTTTCAATACATACTGTACTCAAGTACAGTACAGTACTTTTATTTTACAGTACAGTACAATTTATTTTATTTAAATAAAAAAAAATTTATTTTTTAAAAATATTTGTTCTAAAAATGTTAACAACGTATGCTTTAATGTATAAAATCAAAAAAGAAAAAAATTAAAAAAAAAAACATTACTGAAGATGGGCTTACGCCAGAAAGTGCTTTAATGGAAAAAAAGTAAGGTAAAGAGTATTCTTTAATTCTGTCTTTGTGGAGTGACTGAATAAGTTTATATTATATAATTAGCTAGAATTCATGTACAGAGAAAATATGGACTACAAAAAATTTAATTTAGATAAATTAATATATATGTATATATATATATAATGTGTAAACATATAATGAAATCTAAACCACCAACACACAATAAATAGATAAATTAAACATACCATATTAATTCCAAGAATAAATTTTCGCAGGCAATTTGCATCTTCAGTTGGTATTTAATTCTATAATTACATTAAAATAAATTGTTTATTTATTTAACAAATTTTTATAAAATTCCAATAACTGGAATTTGATTCCAGTACTGGACAGTAGAATTTATGTATTCACCCACAATAATTTCAAAATTTATAAAACAGTAACATTTTCAACAAATTCATAATTCAAAAATTATAAAAACAATTTTTTTAATGTAATTACAGAATTAAACATCAACTGAAGATGCAGGATTCCATGTGTGAAATTCAATTTCTGGAATTAATATGGTAAGTATAACTTATCTGTTTACTGTTTTGGTGGTTTAAATTTCATTTAATATTAAATTTTTTAAGCAAAGTGGTCAATATGTTAATGAATTATTTGAATTTTCAAAAAAATATTTTCCTTTCAATGAAGTTTTTATTACTGGATAAATTTTGTGTTATGAAGATTATTTTTTTTTATTGTTTTGCAGTGAGAGGATATAAGAGCGCCATTCCCACACCACACATTTTGTGGTTAACACCACGAGTGGAACAAGTTAATAATCTGCTACTATTGTTTTAAAATATATTTATTCTTTTCCAGTTCATACAGGCCTATAAAAAGAATTGTCTTCAATATTTTTGTTTTTTATATTATAATCACATGACATTTTAACATCAAGAAACATATTAATATGAAAGTAGCCAAATATTACAGTACTCAATAATTTTTACATGTTTATTTTGTTGTATATTTGTTTAACATAATATTGTATTATATAATTTCTTTTATTTGACATTATGTAATATATATATATATATATATATATATATATTAGGTTTGTTATCCTTTTTTTTATAAGATGTCTATTATATTTAATCTGCATGTCTCATGAGCGAGATTTATTTTTATGTGATAATTTCTTTAATTCCACAGAATATAATTGATTTATTTTTTATTACTTTTACACCGATTACTCAAAAAGTATAGCCATTATTGTATATTTTTCTATTATATTAAATAAAATTTTTAAAAAGTGACAGTATTAATTTTTTTCTTTTGACTTTTTAAGTTTTAAATATGTTTAGAATTATTTGAAAAAACTTCATTACTTCTCAAGGATTGTAAATTTAAACAAATTAATTTTTAACGATTTCTTCAGTTTCTTCTTTGGTTAATAAAGATTGATAGAATTTCTTTCAGGATTATTTAGTAATCGAGAGAACTTATAATGTGGCCACGTTAATAAAAACCAGAATAAATATATTTCTCCGAACTGGTTGAAGTCCATTAATATAATACACAGTTTTATTTAAAAAGGACAAATTAAACAAGATACTCATTTACACTATCTGTTTCAGTCAATCTATTTATTATTATGACAAATAGAGCATTGAAGTACCAAGTGGTTGCTTTATCTAAAAGCAGTGAATGCAGGCAGTCACTGAGGTGAAAACAAAATTAAGATGTCACTTGTACTGCTAATATAATCTGAATTTTAATGAGGTTGCTTGCTTGTATGTAACTGAAAAACTTAATATATATGTCAATTTTTCTTCCTTTTTTCTTGGACTAAAACAAGTGTGGAATTAATGAAAATTATGTATAAAAACATAAAATTGTGATACGTGACAAAATCTGTTTATGAAGAGATCATTTCTTTCCTATCCTATGTGATATTAAACTATCTTATGTATAGTAATGTGTATAAATAAAAATAAATTATATAAAATATAATTTGTTTAAAAAAAAATCAATGAATTAATAAGAAAGTAATTAATTATATTAAATAAATGTTAATGAATTTTATTCAGATGAAACAATAAATTGTTATATGTATATATAATTTTAATTTTTACTGTTATAAGTTCGTCTTTAATTGCCTTCGAATTTATTATTCTTTTGTAATATTTAAAATAACACTTCTTTTTAATGTAATAATTATAATTAATTTTATACATAAAATTATTTATTTACATATTCTTGGACTTAAGTTTAAAATTTAATGAAGCATATTATCAGTGATGGATGTAAGGTATTTGTTCATTCAGATTATCTTTGAACCACATTTACATAATCTGGATTTTTTTTTCTAAAACTTACTGATTATTTCTGCTTGTTTTTTCTTCTTTCTTCATTCCACTTGATATTTATGTTATGTTTTACTTTCTTTTTTAAAGTTAGATTCATAAAACAATTTCCTAAATAGACTCGTATTTCTTTCATTAATAACATTTTTGTTTGTCTTTAGTTCTTAGATGTCTTTTTCGATCTGTTTGTACCAATTTTTTTTGTATTTTTTTAATTAATAAGGGAAAGTCTTTTTATTTACATTTTTTTTTTTTTTTATCAGCGATTTGATTGATGTATTATACATTTATTTATTTTTTAGTTCCATTATCAAAGTTAATTAATTAAATTATCATTTTCAGATGCTTTCAAGTTTATGGAAATTTTATATAACAATTAACAGAAGTTGGATGCCAGAATAAAGAAACCAAGCAACTCATTTTAATTTATTTATTGATAAATATTAAAATTGTTATTATTAAAACTTTTAGAGAAATAAGATTTAGATTTAAAACTGGATTAAAAAAACAAATAAATAGTTATCTATTTAGTTTTTTATCTTACTGAATGCTGTGAGTGCTTTGATAACCAGCCTGTCAAATTAGTGATTGCACATAGGAAACAAATAGATTTATATTTTTTGCTCACAGTACTGGTCTTTGCTTTTTTTTGTTTCCATATTTTCCTTGGTTTCTGTATTCGTTTCCATTCTTGTGATATATAATTCAAAATCTTTTTTATGTTCTATTATCATACATACAGTAAACATGTTGAATCTGGTTCTATCTGTAATCTTTAACATGACCTAATTTTTAAAATCCTTTAAATCTGTTTGCATCATATCACATCATATCTCTTAAGTTCTTCTAAGTAAGATAATTTCTTCAGATTACAACCTTCTCAAATCATTCTAAGCAAATGATAAACATAATTTTGTTTAAAACATGATGGATGTTGGCAGGTGATGTGCTATCATCCATCAATGATAGAAAACATTGAAAATTCCATAGCATCGGTAATTTTGTATTTTAAATAATGATTATTCATCTAGGTGTTTGCCGAATATCTCATGATATCAAATAAGTGTCACTAAATGTACTGATACTAAATGTACATAGCGTATGAAAATAAATGCATTTAATCCATAATTGTTACATTCTACTTAAAGTAGAGTTCAGTTCATCTTTGAAGTTGTACAACAATCACACATGCAATTTTTTTTCAAAGGTGACACCTGCAGCACCAGATTAGTAAAAAGCACTGTACATTAATTTTTGATTCTTTAACTTAAAATTATTACTAAATCTTCTTATGAGAATTTTTTTTTATAAAACCACCAAAGTTTAAAGTAAACAATTATCATTGTAGATTTCAGACATCTTGCAAGTAAAGAATTTATAAATAAATCTAAACAAACAGTTATTGAATGGTTACCATTATATTGAAATTAGATAATAATTATTTCATCTCTTAAAGTGTTTAGTCTAGTTGAATATTGTTCTAAGAATGTACAATAATCATTAACATGACAATTATATCTCAGATGGATAAGTCTACCAGTTGTACCCAGTATAAAAATAATACAAGTTTAGCAGAAAAAAAGTATATATATATATTTTTTAATAATAACTCTTAACACTTATGTTATCATATTGAGAAGCTCATTCCACTGTTCCAAACATTTTTCATTTATTTTGAAAGAACTATTCAGGTAATAATTATTTTTTTTTTTATTAAATATATTTTTTTTAGATAATTAAAATGTAAATAATTTACGTATATTTACTATATATTTTAAATGCATATTTCTCTTCTTCATTTTTAAATTATAATCTTAGCTGACATGTTTTTATGATGCAAGAGGTTAAAAATATTTTAAAGAGTGAATAATGACTGGCATTTTATTAAAATACAACACTTTTATGATTTTATTTATTTTAAAATAAACGTTAGTACATACAGTCATATCTTCTTCAGTCATCTTTCTTATTTTTTACTAATGGATGATAAACTGGGTGTAACACCAATATTAAAAATCTGAAAAGTAAAAAAAAAAAAAAAATATTTAAATCTTTTTTTTTATATTACTTAGATTAAAAGAAAAGAAATTTAGAAATTAAGATTAGAAATAAACATGAAAAACATATTTGACATCTTTCGCAGTCAGTATCATCATTTTAATTAAAATCATTATACCTCAGATTACTATCTGGAACTACTATTCTCAAAATATGAACTGTTGTTTTCTTAATAAAAATAAGTAAAATATTACTGTTTTTAATCAGTAATCAAATGTAAATAAACATCAATCAGTAGCAAAATACATCACAATTTTATTTATGGAGAAAAACTAAAAAGTTTTTTTCAATTGCTAACTACATTGATAAAATTCAATTAAAATTACCTATCTGAAACAATAGAAAGCATAATAAAGCATAATTATGCTTTATTATACAGTGGCTATATCCACTGTATAATATAGGAAAGGAAAATATTAACGGATTCACAAATATTTATATAATTACAAAGCCATCTTAATATTATATTTGACATGATAAATGTTTTAAAAAGGAAATAAAAGTAGTAAGCAGAAGGGCTTTAATAAATACTTATTTTTACATTTATTGTAAATTTCTCAGACCTTAACTTCTTCAGTTATGAAGACTTGATCATTTATCCAAATAAATTACATATATAATTCGTTTTTATCTCTCCGTCAATTTCCCCACCCCTTAGAGCCGGATTCATGACTAAGCATAAGCTCAGCTCCAAGGGGTGTCATCTCCTCAAACTGCTTTGGAAGGACACATTCCCCTGCCCAGGCAACTGGGACTGGGTCTTCCTTGTTTGCTATGCCTTAAACGAGGGGATCCCAAAGGGTTCCCCTCACCGAGACTCTGGTCTTAATGCCTCGCCTCTTAACGAGGAACCCCAAAGGGACCCCCCACCGTGACTATGGTCTTACTTTCCCCCAATGGCATTGCAAGAGAGTCCCCACCCGATCATCAAATATGAGATGCCAGAGCTTCCCACCCCTCCCAATGAGACTGTCCCTTCCAGATATCACAGCTCAGCTGAGCACATATTCATGGCACTGGTGCAGGTGGGACCACCTTACATCCTTGACCTCTGAGTGCATGTCGATTTGATCTACATGACAGACAGCAAGATTCCTGTTTGCAGTCCCTCCTCATGTGGTCGGTCATACTGCAAGCAAAACAATGACCACTTTGATCTGGGCCAAGACGAAACTTGGTACAGGGCATAGGACCAAGTTTCATCTTAGCCGAAAGCAAAGGTCATCTGAGGCACATCAAGTCACCCAGCCAATGTGAAGAAGAAGTCTCTTCGCAACAAGAAGAGGTGGCATTGCCAAAGTTACCCATACTGCCAGCAGATTTAGTCAGGAGAGACAGAAAGCCTTCCCCAATTTCTCCACTGGTCGAGACTACTGGATTGACAATCTCCCGTCACCACCGAATCGAAAAATATTCCCCACCTTCTTCTCAGAACACCTGAAGATTAAATGGTCCACCTGTAACTCTTTCACAACCATGTCAGCGAAACTCTCAGCTCTACTGCTATCAGATAGCAGTGAACCCCTTCTCTTCCGGTGGGGCCATTCCCTTGGACCAATGCAGGCCAGCCATGATGACAACAGTAAAATTTTCTATCTACAAATGTAAATAAGCTGATGTAAACAAACTTACAGCTGTATAAACAAGCCCTTAGCTATGCTAGCCTATGTTCAAAATTGCAAAAAACTCTTCTATACGAACAAAACAGAATAATAACTAAACTAAAAACTATTCTAAAACACAAACATAAATCCCCAAACAAAAAACTCAAGAAATCAAAAACCATAAATAACAACAAAAAATACCAAAATATAACCTATAATCACAGAGCTCCTATGCAATCAACCTTCCTTGTCGACGTCCATATATATATAATTTGTTTTAAGTTAACTAACCTGAACTCACTGATAATTTGTTTCATTGGCATAAATATTTTTAATTTTATTTTTAATACTTTAAAAGATTATTAAATTGTATCCTTTGTTTAATATACTTATAACAATATTTGTAAATATGATATAAATATATATATTACAATAATTGCACATGATATAAAATTAATTTTTAAGAATACAGTAAATATGTAATTAATTTAAATACAATGTATCTAATATGACACCAAATAAAATAAATGTTATATATTTATAAACTAATATTATTGTTAATTCTATAATTATTATTATTGCAGTTATTATTATATAATAATAATATATATATAAATAAATAATAATTAGATATATGTAATATTAATATTTATAACAAATTATTAATGTCATGTATATACTTTCCTTTTGATTCAGCTTCTGTAGTTTGTGTATTTATTTATTTTTGTTATTGTTTTAGATTTTCTTTTGTAATTAGAAATTATAATTATTATTATTATTACCTTATTTTTCTGTCAGAAATTATAACTTTTTAAAACACTCTCGTTACCACAATTTCTATAACAAAATTTTTAGTGGGGTGTAATTTTTAGATCAGAGGAATTATTAGGTTTGAATTTTTCAATATGTATCTTAAAAAAAAAATATTTTATTTTTTTTACGAAAGGCGGGCCTTAACAGCTATGGTCATTAGCCTGGTGGAAATTGGTAGCATATGAAAAATGCCATGCCTGACCAGGATTCAAATCTGGGATCTCTGCACGAAATGCCAGGACACTACCTACTCAGCCACAGAGATCGGCATTAATTAATTTAATTACTAAAGTTACCTTTTTTTCAGATTTAATCATTAAATTGATGATTCCTCAGGGAATTTATATACAATGTTTACTGCAAATTTTTCATAGTTCAGCTTCTTTAGTTATGAAGACTGGACCACTTATCCAAATAAATTATTATATACTTGTGTGTATAGATTTTCCTTCCAGTAATTTATTAATGGAGTCTTCTTATTTACCAGTTATCATCACTTTTATTTCTCCTATGTTTATCTTCACTCAAATTCTTCTTTTCACCATTCTTGTAATATTCTCCATCATTAATTGAGTTCCTCCAACATTGCTTGTCACTGTAGTTAACATTTGAATATTGTTTTACATCTATTCAGAGCTTTAAAGGAATATTTACATCGTCAGAGTGTTTTACATTTTTTTTATATAAAATATTAATAAGGCTGAGTTAAAATTGGCTGATTAAAATTTTCAGAGCTGAATAGTCTGAAAAAGGTATGATAAATACATAAACAATAACAAATTATTTACTATCACTTATTTTATTTATAAAATATTACTTGTTATTAGATCTTCCTCAGTGAATTGCTAAACACCTTTCATAATCTAAAACTTTCTAGATACTCTATAATTAAATAGCCAAATTACCCTTTAAGCAGTATCATTGCCTGTTTAAAAACATTTAAACCACATACTCATTCACATTTTTTTGGTTCAAATCTACTGAAAGGTCTAGTTTTTTAATCTCTTTTTATGACTGTAATAAATTTGGCCATTGCATTTCAATATTGACCCAGTGTCTCAGGAATGGTTGACGAGATTTGATAAAATAAACTGCTAAACTGTAATTGTGGATACAGTTATAGATAAAGAGTTTTGTCCTAGAAAGATAATACGTATTGTGTACAAAAAAAAATTGTTCATTCTGTGACCTATTTTGATGTTTAAATTAACGTAATAAAGCAACAGATGAAGATATATAATGAATACTGATAGACTGTCCAGTGTATAAAGACAGTTCTCAATTTTTTTGTTTTTTTATTTAATACTGTTTCTAGATGGTTATTGAATTTTAGCCACACTTTTTTTTATTATGTATCATTGTATTCAAATTCAAATTATTTCTTGCTAATCATTAAGAATAATTTTTGATTTGAATAATCATAGCTTTAAAAAAAGGCATAATAAAGCGTGTAATCCATAATACCCTTGAGTGTGAGATGTTTTATTAGATTCTTCATCTATTAGGTATCATAACTGAAAGATTGAATCGATCAAGATAAAAGCAGTTCCTAAAAATTGTATCAAAAATATTGAAAACAAGGTATGAGAAAGGAATGGTTTTGGGGGCCAAAAGAATTGAAGGAAAAGTAGATTAAGTTTGTAAATGGTATGATAGGAAAATATAATAACTTTGTGTGATAAAGAGAAAGAACTAGGACAGTATATCATAGAGGAAAAGCTAAAATCAGAAGAGAAGAAAATTAATTGTTAAGTTACTTTCCCTTTTAAGTTTTTAGTTTCTTTGCATTTGAATGGCTCATTCTTTTAAATTAATTTCCTTTAAGAATATCTATATCTTGTTCTGAAGATTTCTCTAAAGCTACAAGCACTAGTTAACATTTACCTTCGTTTTTATGGATATATATATATATATATATATATATACACACCTTTGACTGAACATAAATATAAATAACATAAAGTCGTACACTATATCAAGCAAAATTCTGACACAAGAAATATAAAATACAGTAGACATCACTCCTAATAGTGATGGTGTTACTTATAAGGCTGAACACCATCTGCATTTCAGATGGATTATTATGCTGAATGCAACAGTATATTCAGCTCAGTGAAGAAAGCAATGTGGAAAACCACTTCACTCCTAATGTTTCTTTGTAAGCCTCACATAGGATGTTTGTTATTCTTGGGAATGTATCTGCCAATGGTATAAGAGACTGATCTTTCATTTCACATCACTTAAGATAATTAATTTATGATACCCAATTAAATCTTCAGTATTATTGTCCCTGCTCAAGATGGTAATGAGAGTGTTTTGTTGTTAATTTATTTATTTATTTTTTTATTTATTTATTTATTTATATTAAACACTAATAATAAAGTTATGGCCTTTCATAATATTAGTGTATATTAAATTATACTATAAACTAAATAAACAAATAAAATAATATTTCTAAATATATTATAAAATATTGTGTATATTTATAATTTAAAATATACATTTAATTGCTGGAATGTAAGGTGCTAAACTTTTATAATTTTTTTTTAATCTTTTTACTCTCTCATTTCAAAACCATCTCATTAAACTTTCACATTAAATTTTTTCAAATACTTAATATTTGATCTATTGAGTAAAAGTTTACATTGTCATGCATTTTTTTTTTAAATGCTTAAATTTTCTAATAATTGTAGAAATATAATTTACTTGTGCATATGATATTTAATTTTGTTTAATTACATTCTATACTTACATCAGATTTATTTGAAAAAAATTTCTTACATAATCATTGTTAGATTTATATTCACAAGATTTAATTATTAGTATTCAGATTTATATCAAAAATGCTTCAATCATAAAAATTTTATTTGCACACTCTCAAGAATATAATTCTACTAATCAAGTTTTAATCCTTAGGAATTTATATCATATTTCCCATCAGCATGCAATTTAATATTAAAAAAGACTGTTTCCTGTGATGTGTCACCACATCACTCATAGTGTCTTTGATTAAGTCAGTCACCTTCATGAGGTTGATTTTTTTGGTCAAGGATTCCAGATCAGAAATACTACTGGAGTTCCTTTTATTGTACTTATTTAAGTGTAATCTATTTTAATTTAATATTTTATCTGTTCTCTTTTATATTAGAAATCTCCTAATTAGTAAAAATAGAGAGTTGCAGTCTTGTATCCAGGAAGAAGGATTGAATGTTAATATAAAATATCCTAAAATTTTGTTGTTTGTAATGGACATTTTTTATACTTACAAGGGAAAACTATATATAAAACAATTATTTTTAAAATTACTCAAACCAAAGTTTTAAAAATAATTGATTTTTATTTGCACCAGAATGTATGAGTTACATCACATTTCTCTATTAGATATCTTTCTATTAGATATCTTTTGTATGTACAAATTAGATAATACATTCGCATGCCATACAATTCCAGGATTAGGTGAATTTTTCCTTATGAAACCTAAGCTTGTTCATTGTTGATTATTTTATTTCTGGACAAAAGCAAATTTGTTTCAGTATAAATTTAGACTGACACGATATCAAATTATTGATCAATTATAAGCTCCCATTCTGAGTAAAAGTATGAATGCTCATTACTTGTAGAGGTTTTGAGTTATCTTTTTCATAGTTAAACTACATTCAGTGATGTTGATCACTCTTTTCCTTATCCTTATTCCCTTTTTTCTTAGGTGTGTATTGAACCATTCTGAGGATGCGGGAGGACTAATAAAGTCATTGAATTTACAGTGCAATCCCATGATGGACAGCTGCCATAGACCTGCCCATCTTTTTTGTTTTCTACCAGTGATCTGTAATAAATCTAATAGTTTGAGATCCTTCTGTATGAAACCAGGTCTGTCAACCACTTCTAAAATATATATACATAACTTTCATCATAGTACTTTGAGCTAGCCGGGCTAGTGTAGTGTGGTTAACTCGTCTCAAATGAGTTGTTAAAAGCTGATTTTTGAAGTTGAAGGTTCTGAGGTTCAAATCCTAGTAAAGGTTAGTTGCTTTTATACAGATTTGAATATTAGTTAGCGGATAACTGTGTCTTTGGTGGTTAGGGTTCAGTTAACCACACATTTCAGAAACAGTCGGCCTGAATCTGTACAAGACTACACCTCATTTAAATGTCATACATATCATCCTCATCTCACTGAACCACAGGGTTTGCAATGTACACATAAGGAAAAATAATTAATTAGTACTGTTCTTATTATTTGCCATTTCAGGTGTTATATTGTGAAAATTTTAAATATATAATGCACAGAAATAAAACATTTGTATTCTAAATCAATGTCATGGTTTATGTTTACTGAGCATTTTCAGATTCAAAATTTTTCTTGGTTCAAAAAATTTTTATAAATAACTGCTGGAATCATAATAAAGCAATGTTATCACATAAAATATGACAATACCAGTCTTGATGACGTATGTCTATACAAAGCTGAAAATGTTTTGAAATGAATAAAAACTTGATATCTACAGCTTGGTTCTGATTGTTGTAAAAATTATCATAAAGGTTACTTACACTTAAATAAGCTAACTTTTTAATTGTAAAAATGTTAGTTATATGACTTTGGTGGTGATTTATTTTAATTATTTAAAAACAGTTTTATAGACATTGAAAAGTTTTTTTTTATGGTCTCAGTATTGTTTGTCCATAAGCAGATTGATCTGTTTCAATCAACTGTGTACTTTTTGGAACACCCAAAAATATGGGATAATTAATAAAAATGTAAATGAAATAAGTGTTTCATATTTTTAATATTGAAAACAGATTATAACTTTTTATTACATTTCAATATGCAAAATGCAAACTAATTTTTAATATTATCTATCTTATGTTGTGCTAGCACTGATATTATTTTTTATTTTTTTATTTAAAGTTCTCTATTCCAGTTAAGAAAAAATTTTTTTCCAATTTCTGCTAATTCGTGTTATAATTATAGTCAAATCTTTTATGATGATTAATTAACTACAGAATATAGATACTGAATTATTCTCTACATATATAAATACTTCAAAATGTATACAAAGTAGTATTCAAATAATCTGAAGTCATATGTATACAAACTGCATGCACACTTAAATACACATAGACTTATAAATATTTATATGTAACCATATCATGCTAGGGACCTTAAATTATATAAAAATTTCAGTCTAATCCAAATGCAATTATATTTTTGTACATTAAAATCATTCAGTAAGAAAAAACAAAAGTTTACATTTTTTGGGACCATGTTAGGAATAATCATATACACTTATTTTTTGTTATCTCTAAAATTTTGTTCATAAACAGTAGAATGTAGAACCTTATAAATTTGAACTTAAAGGATTGCATTTGATGTGTGTTATAGAAAAAACCTGGATTAATTGAAAATAAGTATAGTTTTTAATTTTTGTCTTTTTATGTATATTCTGTTCTTTATCCATTAAATACATCACCTATATAAATGCGTAATGTACTGTCATTAATTTCAAGGGGAACTCCACCAGTTAATAGGGTAGCCTATAAATACTATATTCAGAGCCCTTTGAATCCTCAGGGCCGAGTTTTAAAAAAAAAAATTTATACTTGTTTTATAGAAAAAATCTCTATACATAATAAATTTGTTTTTTTTTAACTACTTATTGCTTTTTAAAACATTATGTACAAAGTTAGTATAAAAGAAAATAAGTTTATATTATTCCTTACTTGTCAAACACTAATTTTTGTATGATAAGCAAAACAGGGATATACTTGTAAAGCAACATTACATTAAAGATGCATATAATGAATTTTTTTATTTTTTTCTATTACTGTTTATTGGTACACATATTACACTTCCTGTTTGGATGTTATTTTTTATTCTGTTGTCAGTATTAAGACAGGAAAGTCTAATTTAGTCAGGTTAGGTAGAATGTCAATGAAAGTCGATGGTCTATCACCTTCTGATTTTTCTTTTGATGTTTAATGCTAACAACATTTTTGATTTCATTGAAAAAAAGAATTACTTTATTCAAATATATCCAGCATAGTAATAGAATACATTTGATAACATCCTCGTGGGAATACAATTCAAACAGTTGCCACCCATAACTAATGTACTCGTGTTTGGCATAGTGTTTTGAAAATTTGATCTGAGTAAACTCATATTTGGTATGTCAGTGTTGTTGGCCAACTTCAAATATATTCAGGTTTGGTTAAAGGGTTTAACAAACATCACACGGATTGTCATCATTTAACATTAAAATAATTAAAAATTAAACAACTTGCTTTAAAATTAATGGAACTTTTTCTTCAAAAAAAAAACTTGATATCAGATGATCCATTAAAGAAATTCTGAAAGATTTTAGAAAGAATTACATTAATTTGAAAGTGATCAATTAAATAGTTTTATTATTATTAGATTTTGCTATTCATCACCATTCTCTCTGCATTTCTCAACTTCTTATTTCGTAAAATGTTGCTTCTTATGATATTCAAAATTGTTATAAAATCATCAAACTGTGTCTGCATCTCAGTCAGTTTATTTTCTACTAGTTATTTTAAAATGTTTTTAAGATCCAGGTTATATGTCCGCTGTTTTAATGAGATCCTTCTGTATTTTTATATAATTTTTAAAAAGTTATTAACTTTAAATTAAATATAAAAATTTTGCATGGAAAATAAACAAATATGATTTAAACGATTAAAAATATAATCCTTAAGTGTATAATTTATTTTATTTTATTATTAGAAGTAATAAATACATACTCATAAATATTAATTTAAATTCATATATTTAAAAAAATAATAATAATTAAATAAACAACTTTCTTTGCTTAACTGTTTTTTTTTCTTTTATATGCTATTCTTTTAATAATTAATTTAAACAATGGATATAAAAGTAAATTTCTTTACGTAAATGTAAAAAACAAAAATAGATGTGTTAATTTTAATTAATATAAATTTTACTTTTCTTCTTGTACTAGAGTGTTAATTAGATTAGCTAATTAATTATATTAATTACTTATAATATTTATGTAAAATATATGATGATTGAGAGTAGTTCTACAGCCTAACATTGTAGTGTCGTAATTTTATGTATACATATAAGCCTATATGTATAATATATATCCTTTATATAATTATTATATTCTATGTTATTTATTTGTTGTACTTTTAGTAAATATTTAAATGTTAATTAAATTTATTTAGATTTAGTTTGTTATACTTCCCTTCAAAAATCTGTATGTAATTTATTTAATTGTAATATTTTTTTATAAATATTTATTTATGTTATTAGTTAGTATTATTATTGTTACTTATTTTTATATTAACTAATTTATCTGGTATATAAATTAGTAAAAATAACAATGAAATAGATTTTAACTGCTTAAATAACAGTGGTATACATAGTTACTGCACTTTTTCTGAATTAACAGATTTGAGATGATATGATTTGGAGAATTTAATTTACCAATCCCCACAGTCTCTTGATCTCCAGTATTTTGTTAAACTGTATGTTCATAAAAATACTTGTATTAAAAAAAAAAATGTAATCTTTGAATACATGAAGTAATCTATTTTTATTTTATCTCATCAATTCAGCAGCCTTTATTATGAATAAAAGTGTAAAAAAAATTGAAAATTTTGCCAGAAAAATTTGTGCTAGATGTAAATAACCAATGAAAGATATCATTTTTTTGATTGGAAATAATTTTTTTTTTTTTTTTGAGGGAATAAAATATTAATTTGCCATATAAGTTTGAAACTTGTCTGTGGGAATATGGTATGAAAATGTTATAACATATAAATAATGCCAATCTTAGCCAAAATCCAAACGAGAGACATTCTGGATGGAAGGCTACAATATTACTACTTCACAAGCTTCATTTTAAATTAAATTAAAGATATCAATAAAAAATATTGCGTTCTTTTCCTAAAAAATGTTTTAGTAATGGGAAGATTTATTTAATTAAACTAGTAGAAAACTAAAAAGAAATCATTGATTTAATTTAAAATAGAGAATTTATTTTCTAATTAATGATCATTTGTTTTTCTTGATTACATATCACAATCACTGACTGTGGCATTACTAATTATTGATTTAACTTTATGCAAATTTTTTACATATGAAATTGTTTTTTGTGTGTGTGTTTTTTTTTACTGTAATCAAATGAGCTTAAAATTTGAATTTTATTAAAAACTTAGAAAACTGAATAGAACAATTAGATGATACTGTGTATCGCATTTTAATATATTCTAAATTTAAATTTCCTGTACATAATACAAAAAATTGCATTAATGCAGCTTAAAATAGAGTTATGTATTTTTAGTTTTATTACTGTTTACAAATTTTTTAACCATGTTTGCTTTATTATTTGTTTATTTAAAACCAGAATACATAAATTATATGAAAAACAATATCAAAGTAATAACTTAAAAGCCAACACTAAGTTATATTTGTTGTGTAGATAACTTATCTTTTGTTATACATAGGGCTTGAAACTAAAAGTAATATTAAAATAAGAAAATAGAATCAAAAATTAAATATTAAACTTAGTAATAATAATAATTAATTTGTAAATTTAATTGAATAGCATAATACAATTACGTAAAAGTTAGTACTACACAGAGATGATCTCGTAAATCCTCAATACCAGAATGTTTGATTTTATATTATAGCTGACTGTAATAATATAATTTACCGTCAAAAGCAGTTGGCTACATGACAGTGTTATGAAAAATGTTCATTAATTTTGATGTTTATACTGATAAGAAGCAAAATTATCTTTTTCATTACAGATATCTTTTTTTTTATGAATTAGATTTTTAGTGACTTATTTTGACAAAACTTTTGAAAGAGATATTATCTCTACATTAGATTTTTTAAACGTTTATTGTTTAGAAAGGTTAATAATATATAAATATTGTACAGCATACATTTACAAACATAATTTATTACAAAATGATAAATTTAATTATAGTTCAGTCCTGCTATAAGATGGTTGAAAATAACAAGGATACGGTTATAATGTGGAGTGAAGGATTTCCCTCCCCCCAAAAAATAACTGTTTCCATTTTAAATACATATATATGTTTAGTAATCAATTGAAAAGAATAAATGAATAAGCTAATACCGTTTAGCCCTGCGAAATTACAGTAACTGTAAAAAAAAATATGAACTCCAAGCAAAGAAAAATAATTTCCTGCTTTTTCAGATAACTATTTTTTATCTGTGATACAGACATTCAGATATGTTGTATTAATGTAATAACGTGTTCTAATAAAGCAGAACTGTATTTCACTTGAAAGCATATCAGTTACTACCGCACTGTACTTTCAATTAGGCTATAAGAGAAAGTGTTGAAAAGACTACAATTATTGTAGTTTACTATTTCAAAAAAAAGTAATTAAAAATTAAACCCATATACAAAAAAGGAAGTACTGTACAATACATATTCAGTACTATATTTTTATTTCTTTACACTTTATTTTATCTCATAATTTTTTCATTTTTAACTATAACATTCGATTATATTTTGTTACAATATTAAATCGGCTGGAATTGTTTTTTTTTCTTTTAACACTACTTATCTTCAAAATAATGTGATTAGCGGGTATAACAATTGTCTACCGCTTGCTGCATTTTAGTGTCATACTAAAATATTTTAGTCATACTTTATTTATCAATTAGCATGATAAAATTATTTTTATTCTTTTATAAAGTAATCATTAGCTGGAAGTATATTTCCAAATTTTTTAGAAAGTAATTTATGTTTTTCTTTGTGGTAAGAGTTCATGATAGTATTATTATTATTAGATTTTTTTATATCATTATTATACATTTAATATTATTAAATTTCACATTTTATTCTTTTGCTAATGTTTCTTTTAGTGGTTATATATTCTGGATGTGCCTAAAATTTCTATGCTTGTGATTTTGTAAATTCTAATGTTTCTTCTAATGAATTACACAGTCAATGAAATAGAAATGTTTAAAATTATTTTTTTAGATTATCTGAATTAATCCACAGAAATAATCAAGAAGAACCAAATATCATTAAAATAACTAATATGTTATTTATTTTTTATAATGTATAACCTGTTAAAAGTTTTACATAAAAATTGGTTTGTTTTTTTAATGAAGATTTATTTTTCTGAGACACTGCATTATATATAAATCTCACCAGTAAAGCAATTAATAAGATATGAATTCATCTATGTATCTAAACCAATCAGATTCGGATGTAGAATATTAAAAATTACCTAGACTAAACAAAAATCAATTTCATAAAAATGTGTTTAAGAAATGACCAAAAGTAATTGTTAAAAATATGTTAAAAACAAATATATGTAGATTATATGATTACAATTTAAAAAAATAAATCTAACTTAAAAAATAATATAAAATTGTATAATATATATTACTTAATATAAATTGCTTCTAGTTTATACATTTATTGGGGAAGGATTTAAAGTTTGTTTATTAGCATTAATTGTTACATAATTTTAACAAACAAAAATTTACATTCTCTTATATAAAAATATTAAAATTACAAACTTTATTAATAAAGACCGTTTATAATTTAACTAAAACATTACAATTTTATATTTATCACTAAACATTCCAATCATTCATTGTTTTATTATTTTTGTAGTTTTATTTTATTATGTGTAGATGTTTGTTTAATGTAATAATATAATAATTATACATATATATTTAACTTATTTAGAAATCATAATTATGTACATAATAAACATCACATTTTTAATTAACATATAGTGTAATGTAATGTGTTAATTCGTTTAATTGTTGTTAAAAATTGTAAAAAAAAACAAAATTTTCAAAAAATTATAATAAGAAAATAATTTATTAATTAAATGTTGTGTAATAATAATTATTATTATTTATGGTTATATTATAATTTTGTAAAAAAAAAATGTTATTTTATAATTGAATTTGTTCTTCCTCTTTTATTAATTAAAAAAATTAATAAAAAGAAATTACAATTCAATTTTTCGGTACATAGTTTTAATCTGTGGATATATATATACATATATATTTATTGTTATTGTATTGTAAAATATGTAATTATTTACATATGTACATCTAACACTAAATTTATAAATTGTACTTGGCATTATTATTATTATGTCATTTCATTAATTAGCAATATTAATTATTAGCATATTTAATTATGATTATTAATAATTTCTGTATTAATTAAAATTATTAGTCAAAATAGATTAAAATTACTTGTTTGTGTATATATATATGCTATTTATAGATTCTACTCTGGTCCAGAATGAATTGATTGATATTACATTAACTCTTTATTAATTTATTTTGTAAAATTTATTATTATACTTTATAATTTAATTTTTTGCTTTATTTTTAATTTGATATTATATTATGGTGATGGGTGTATCTATTTATTTGAATTAAGGAAAAATTTAATTTTAATAACATTTTTATAGTTTATTTACAAACTATTCACAATGTATAAAAATATACTGGCAATTGTTAAATCGTTTATTGTCACATTACAACTACTTGTGTAGGAACATCAGCTGCTATTTACTGTTCCTTAATGTTTCCTGTGATATATGTTTATTTCAATATTATGTTGAGATAGCTACATAGTAAAATTTTCATAAGATGCTGTTAATATGTTCTAATTTTTCTTAATAATGGTACTGGAATAGAAATATAACAACGGCTTCTGCATAAGAAGTTGCTACAGACCCTAAATAATTATAACTACTTGTTATTCTTTACTTATAAATGTTTATGTATTCTAGTAATATGAATATATCATTTTATTTAATTATTTTTATTTATTATATAACATCAAAAGTGGAACATAGTGTGAAAAATTTTCAATGTATGAAAACGTTAAGCCCTACAGAGATTAAAATCTAGGATATTTTGGAAGAAAGGCTTACCATTTAATGTTACATAATTTTAAAACAAAAATTTCTAAATAAAAATTTACATTTTCTTACAAAAAAATTATTATGAGATCATATTTATAGAAATTTGATATAATTTAATTTTTTTTAAATGTCCATTAAAAATCTCCATCATTTTCTAAACAATATTCTAATCTGTCTTGCAGAAAACATATGAATCTTTGAAAGAGATTCTGTAGGTTGTTATCTATGGCCTGTTGAATGCACTCCTTCCTTGAAGCTGTCCAATGGTATCTGGTCAAATGTAGATGGTTTATAAACTGTTTTGAAAGTAAATAAACCATACAATATTATAAAACTGAGTATGATCAGAAATAAAAAATGTATATATTTTTTTTAAATTATTTTTAGTGTGCATAGTTTTGAAATTTTTATCTGCCAGTTGGATCATATTTTTCATGTGCTTAATATAGTACTTTGTATATTGATTGTTATGTAAACTACAACATTTTTTTTTCTTAAAAATTGTAATTCTTACTTCATATCTTGTAGTTTTTTAAGATGTTACTTCCTGAAATGTTCCAACAGTCGTAAAACACACGTTTATAAATTGTCGTATCCACACCCCAACTTTATTATTAACTGAACCTTTAAACATAAAATAACATTAAAAATAGTTATATATTTTCTATATGTATATTAAGGAAGTTATATTAACTTTTATGATATTAGCAACATAAATTCCTCAAATACTACTGGTTTATAATCGAGGTAGCTCTACCTGCTATAATGGATTAGATTTTTAAAATAACATTTGTTCAAGATAATCCTTATACACTCATCATCAAAAACTAAACTTTTATTTCTTTATTATTAAATTTTAGTATATTTAAAAAAAATTTATTTACTAATAAAATAATTATTTTATGTTACCTGCCGTAAAAATAGTGTTATAAAAATAATCATTACATGAATATAAGAATAAATAAATCAAGAAATAATTTATATATGCTTTATATATATATTTTAAACTACTTATAAAGTTGTACGTTTCTATCTTCCAATATTTATTATAATAATTCTAATAATACACCCATACACACATACATATATATATACATATAAATATATATATATATGTAAAAGTAAAATAATAAAATTAAAAAAAAATTGTGACTGATTCGATATAGAATACAATCATATTTGAATAAGAGTTATAAATATAATTAAATGTATAGTAAATGATATATTCACTTATATTGTAATACTGTAATAATATATAATACACATACTTCATATAATATTGTATTGTAATTTAACTGTATAATTTTTTGTAATATTGCGCTGCCTTAGTGTGTACTATATAATTATTATATACATATATATTTTAATTGTCTATTACTTTCATGTTCTTTATAAATAAATATAATATTGCTAATAAAGTATTAAGGTATTGTTTGAAATTTTATCTCAACCTGTTACTATGGCAACCGGATATATTGCATATTGGTAGAAGGGAATGATCAATTAGAATTGTTCAATAAATAGTTGCTATAGTTACAGATTACTAAGGTCAAGTATCTGCCAATACTTTAATTATTACATTATAGCGACTAAAAACTGATATTACTATTACAACTTACACTAACACAGTTATGTACTAATGTACCTTATTATTTATAATAATAATTATTACACTTATTATTATTAAGTATAAAAAAAAATAATAATACTGGACACTACTATACTTATGTATTTTGCAAAACAAAAATAAAACATATTTTTCATAAAAATAGTTCAACATAATACTATTTTTAAAATACTTATACATGTATAATATTTTAATATCATGAATTAAAAATAAATTTAAAAAACTTATCTTATCTTTATTGGTATACATTGAACGATATGATTACAATTAAAAAGCATAACAGAAAAGAAAAATTAATATTTTTATAATATAGATTTTTCTTATATTTATATATTATTAATATAAATACTCTTTTATGAATATTTGTTAAAATATTACAAATAATTTCTTGACTATCATCCTCTTTTTTTTAAATAATTGTAATTCTTTTAATCTTCCTCACCATATCACATTAATGGTGGACGTGTATTAATTTTGTAATATACATTTTTTTGTAGTTTCTGTTTTATTGGACGTTTCTAAAAAATAAAGTAAAAAAAGAAGTTATTTACATTATTAAATATGACACTACATTCTTTTTAATACATAGCAGTTTCAAATATGTAATATAATTACTAATAAAAGAAAATATTTAATTATTGGGAACTAAAAACTAAATTTTGTAATATAATTCCAATGCATCACGTTTTCAAGTTTAGTATGCACAGCAGCTGTCTGATCTGTAAGGAATTTCATCACAAATCGTATGAAATTCTATGTTTACAAACACTTCTCTTTGTAAACAAAAATGTTTATAAAGTCTATCTGTTTTTTATGTCCATAATTTGTATAAACTTCCAGAAAGAAGTACAGTTAAACTGTTGTCTTTAATGTGATTCCATACATAATCATTTGTAGATTTTGAAATAAGGAGTCATGATTTTCAGTAAATAGTTTTTCATGTTTAATGCAAGCAGTTAAAAGGTAACCTCATAATGGAATTGTTGAAATGAATCACTTTTTTTTTTAAATACATTTTCTCTTCAACAGTTAATATAAAAAGTTACATTACTAAATACAATTTTATTTTTAAAAGAATTTCCATTCTGTCATTCACTTCAATACAATATTCATATCATTTTTCTCTGTTAGTATCGTTGAAAATTTGAAAGAGATAATTTATAACATTTTTTACACTATGATTTCAGAAATGTTTAATTTAAAATAATATTTATTTTTGGTCACTGAATATTTATCACTGTTTTTTTTTTATTGTTTCTTATATTAATTCAGTATCTATTCTGATGTAGTATCCTGTATGGTACATAACCAATTTCAAGAAAATGATTACATCATACAATAACAATTGTATTATAATAATAATAATTGGTATGTAAATAAAAATATTAAACCGTTCCTTAACTAAGCAAGCGATATATGAAAAACTGCCTGATATGATTTTTATTTAATTTTTTGCATAGGTATTGTTAATGATATTCACTATGAATTTTTCCAATATTTTTAAATAAGATAATCAGAACATGTCATTGAGGCAGCCAAGATAGAAATAATGTTAAAAGTCTTTCTGTAATTTTAAATCCTATCCATTACCGTAATATCTGAAAGAACTTTTCAAAATTATCATTTTGATAAGGCTAAATAAAGAATTCCACGAAATGGAAATTCCCTTTCAACATAAAAAATAACATTGTTAATTGAATATGAGATGTTAAGTATCTTTATTTAGTGATTAGAGTATATTATCCAATGACATAATTAGTTTTACATATTCTGTAATTTGATAGAAGGCAATAGAAAAAAGATAACTTTTTTTTATCTTTAACAAATATAATATATATATGTAATTATGAATATTAATAGGAATATAAATTGGGGATCACATAAATTTGTACCATTCTTTGAAAATATATAAGTTTCTTTTCTTTTTTTTTATTTATAATTTTAAAAGATTATTTTTTTACTTAGAATGATTGCTGTTATTTTGAGTATAAAATATTTATTACTATTGTTATTTCTACTGTTACTATCAAATAAATTTTGAGGTACATAAGTTCATCATTAATAGTTTATATGTGCATATATATAAATTCATAAACATCCACTTTTCTATTTTGTAATTAAAGAAATAATTATTTTGCACTATCACCGAAATTATGATGATTAAATTTGAACTTGAAAGTGGTTTTATTTCTTTTATAAACTTATTTATTTAGCACATGTTAGAATTTAAAAATAACATTAACATTTGACAAATTAGTAAAACCACAGCCACCCACAGTCGAGAAGAGATTTAATATATACTTTCAAATTCTGTAAATTAGATCACGGCCCTGATCCAACATCATCAGTCGAAATTCTAAGCTTCTTGTTTTGATAATATACCAATACTTTCAGGTTGGTGCATATACACAGCCACTGAAATACAATTTAATGAACTCCTGTCAATATAATTTAGAAATCACATTAGCAGGGAATTAATAGGGAATATATCTGTTGTAATATATTACATAATTAACTGTAAAATAAATTCTGTACCGAATAGCCTATTTATTGCATTTTGCAGAGAATTTATTTATTTGTTTTAAATAGTTTTTTATTATTTTGGATATAAATATATTTTGTTACATTAATGTCATTTTAAAACTAAGTTCTTGATCTATTATATAAAAATAAACAGCATACAAATAATAAGTCTTTTAAAATCAAGAAAGTTAAAAATTAAAAAAAAAATATAAGAAAATAAAGATTTTTCCTAAAAATTAAAGTTATAAAAAAAAGCATCAAAATATGACACACTCATTTTATAAAATAGATTTCAATGCTCTTGTCCCATATAAAAAATTTAAAAGAACACATTGAAAAACATTTAATTCTGATATATAAAAATAATATTGTACAGAAAATGGAGTTTAGTTTGTATATCAACAAACATTATAGAAACATTAACACAAATAATGTAATATTTCAGTTATATTGTTAATAGCATTTTCAGTTGAAAAGAAAGATAACAAAAAATAAATCCATAATATATATTATTGTTCTTTAAAACTTTAAGTCTAAGGCTTCATACATAAACCCTCATGGTTATCATAATTTTGTACAATTAATTAATTGGCTCTGGTATAGCTACATATCCTAAGAAATCCCATCTCCATAATCTGACTTCATTTTTGGTGATCGTTGGTGCAGAATGTGTCAGAGTTGACCTATGTCCTTTGACAGATTTTCTCTTTTATTTTTATAAACTGGTTAACCAATAGAGTATATGAAATTTATATAAAATTACAAAGAGGTTACACTAAAACTGTAATACCGTAGGTGTTTACGCATGTACTACTTACTAAGTGTAAAAACAAACTGTTTATTGATAAACTTTTAAAATGTTATGTTCAGTCTCTGCTTTGAATTGCCAACAATATACTAATTTGATGAAGCTCCAATATGTTTTTTAATGTAACATATGTCTATTAAATAAGTAGCTGAAATCTTATAAAAATAAAAGTACTTTCAAGTTTGTGAGCAATTCTCATAGATTCTATCCTCAAAGCTCATAAAATTTATTTGTTTTAATATTCATAAAAATTTTATTCTTATTTCAATTTATTTTTAAATATAACTTCACTAAGTTGGAATATTATTAGTCAAGTTGAAATATTACTTTGCTAATAAGTGTACTTGAACTGAATCTGGATTAATGAATTTTGATTTTAAAGCATTTTCTCTTTCAATAATATTTTACAGTGAAAATTTAAAGTCAAAAAACATTTATTCATTATGATACAGCAAAATTATAATTGAAGGATTTAACACAATGTAGAAATGAAATCAGTATGTTAAGAACTTTAATACTTATGATGTATTTTTATTATTTTTTTAATTAGCATCGAATTCTTTAATGATTAGCCATTAATGAAGCACAACAGTACGTAAAAAGACTATAATTAGTGTTATTTATCTCTGGTGATCTGCAAGTAATGTATTCTTTTCAGCAATTGATAATTTTCTTCAATTTTCCTGGATACTATCTAAAATTTTCCAGCTGTTAACAGAACCACTAAGACTTTTGGGAAACATTTTACTACCTTACTAAGGAATCCTTTTTTATTGTTAATATACATATTATTTTAAAGTACCTGAAACTAAATGATTTTCCTTCATTCCTTCTTTTTAGCGTTCATTTTTTAATTTTAGAAAGATAAAACAAACAAAACAAAAAGCCAACAATTTTAAGCACAGATAAGTCCCTTTAAAAAAATAATTTATATTATTCACTTTAGTTTTTAAAGTTCTAATCAATATTTATTAATTAAACATGCTAGCATACAATAGAGTAATTTTATGGACTAAATTCATTTTTTTATTATCTACTTCAGTAATTTGTACTTTTCATTCAGACCATTTTTACAAAGTGTGAGATTATTTTTATTATATAACTATTTTCTCTCAACTATTTACCTGTCAAGCACATTTAGAGGAGTTTCTATGTTCAAACCTCCCAAGTTAAACTTTATATTTTAACATTGTAAAAGTTTTAAACTAATATTTTATCAATCCTTCAATGTATTTTCATGTTTTTGTTTTTCGTATTAATGAAATGTAAAGAAAGAACTATTTCTTTTATTTATTTATTTCTATATTTTATGTATTAAGTAGTTTCAATGACGTCATCTAAGAACTAACTAACTACAGCAGTAGATCGCCTACTACATTAATACTCACCTAAATTACTTAATATTGGAAAGGGAACAGAATTCTTAAGTAGAATAAAAGTATTTTTCACCAAAAAAAAACACTTTTTATATTATTACAAGTACTAAAGTCAGATGGTAATCTTTCTATAAACTTTGGCCGTAAATAAAATGGCTTAAATATAATAATATAGTTCTGTAGATCTTCACAAATCTGCTAATTCAATTTCCTACATTGTATTTATAAGTAACTAAATTTCTTTTAACATTATAAATGGAGTAATACTAAAAGAAATTAATTTCAGCTTACTAAAATATTGTTCACTGATTCATATTTTCTTATCCCTACTACACATATAAAATGGCTTTATTTATAACTTAAAAACTAAAGATCTCTGAATTTTGTTTAGATAATGATATCTGAAATAGTATTAAGTATTTTATACAAAAGACTACGATATACTGCTCTCATCAATTTATCAATCCAAGTCTGCCTTTTAAATAGTAAAGATATTTGAGTCCTTTTTTTATAATCTGCATTTTCATTCCAAGATAGATTATGATCAATCAATTTACCTTAGAACTTCACTGTTAATGACTGTTTTATACTATTATTACCTATTATAACATTATTTTCTTGTTTGTTATATTTACTTTTATTCTGCAATCAATTACACTAGATGAGCAATTTAATAATTACATAGATATATCTCTCAAATGGATTTATATTAGTACCGGATTCTATCACTGTTTTACGATCTGCATAATCTCCAAATATAATAAATATCACAAATCTCTGGACCAATAGATTGCCCTTACTAGTAAAAGAGTTAAATTTTTCATATTTTTATTAATTCTGAAATAGTCAGCTATCCAAATTAGTGAAGTTTTATAGTAGATAAATTATTCTTTGTATATATAAATCTTTAAATATGTGTGTTTACTAACGTATTATAAAATCGTTCATGTTAGTTTATAAAAAATATATGTTAGATTATTATTAATTATTTTATAAAAATTAATTTTATTTTATAGTTGTATTATTATTTTTATGTATGTATTTAATAATAACTATTTTAAAATGAACTAAATGTGGACGGCATAGAATTAATTAATCAAACAATGGTTTATTTTAATTTTTGTTTTTAGATAATTATTTCATAAATATATGATATATTTTGTATCATATATGATTGCTATTATACAAACCTGATTGTATTTCATTTACAACTAAAAATTTTTTTAAATGTAATTAATATTTACATGATAAAATTCTTTTTTTTAAATGAATCTTTTGTTTGAGAAGTTTTAATTTTTGTTTTCATTTTTTTATAAGTTAATAACTTTACTTTACTTTTAAAAAAAGGAAATAATTATATCATAGAATTTATATTTTAATACAGTTCTTCTGTCCTACCTAACTTCATACAATTATTTATTTTGAATAATATTGGTGAGATTTGAACTGTATTTAAAGAAACAGTTTATTTTGAACTTCATAAGTATTTTATATAAGAATATATTTAAATTAATAAGACCGACCATAAAAACTCATAACTTATTGTTAAAATTGTGAGATTTAAATATTTATATATATATATTAATTATATATAATGTTGGGCATGAGTATTTATTATGAAAATATCGGTTGTGATTATTATTTAATTTTTTTGTTTTTTATTTATTTATTTCTTTTCCTAATCATAAAGAAAATAAAAAAAAAAAAAAATATTAATTTAGATTTTTTAAAGTATTACAACGAAATATGTAATATATCAATGTAGGTGAAAGATTCTGTGTTAGGATTAGAAATTGAATTTTTTTTTGATTTTAAGGCTTTTTTCTAATTTTTTCTGGTTTAGACATTAGGTTTATTTTATTCAGGTTTTTATTTGTTCTAAGATATATGAGGTGAAAATTTGGGCGTCTGAATTTTTTTTTTATATGCTGCATTGTTTATTTTTACAGTAAACTACACTATAGTAATAAACATTTTTTTTTTTGGATATCATTACTCAGAAAAATATGTCATATCGTGTAGAGTTATAATTAATTCCATTTTTTACGAGTCAGTGTCATTTTTCATTTTAATTTGTATATGCAATGTTCCTATTACTCCTTACTAAGGTTCCATCAGATTTTTAGAAGATCATTTACCCCAATTGCTACATAATATTTAGTTCAAGAATATAAAATTGAAAAATTAAGGCATAAAGAAACATTTTACAAAAATTTATTATTTTAAAGATTTTAATGTAAGTATAATGTAGATGATTTTCATTTTTAAATGTTAAATAAATTAACTTTTTGCACAATTCTTTTAAGTGAAAAATATTATAGAAGTATTTTATAAATAATTACATTTTCATTAAAATGATTTATCCATCTTATAAACTCAAAACTTGTACATGAATATATGTACAATATGGAAGTTTTAATCATTGAAAGAATCCTGAGCCTGATTGGGATTTAAACCGAGGACTTTGCAAATAAAAAGTCCAAACACAATCATTTCACCATGGAGATTGACGTTATTTAATTAAAATTTTAATAGATCATAAGAAAAATTTAGTATGAAATAAAAATTAATAGAGTTTATTTAATAATGCATTATTTATTAATTTAAATTTAAATAAAAATTCTAGGTTAGTACATAAAAAAGTCATCATCTCCTCTTCTGTGTTAATAAAGGGTACACAATGCATTTTTTATAACATAAAAGGAGTATTAATTTGTTTTTTTACAAAAACTGTTCTATTCCTTCTTATACTTTTGGTGCATGTAAAGAATCTAAAGTATAAGAGGCACCACTTAGTGTCGCTTTCTCTGAGAATAATGATGTACACTATACAGCCAGTCTCTGTGTGAATTGAATAAAGGATGAATATCACCTGTGTGTGGGTGTGCTTAACTTACTGATGACAATCGTACATTTTTTCTAAGATTTAAAGCAATGGGAAACTACTTCATTCCTTATTTTCTCTGATAAACCTGGCATGGGATTTGTTATTCTTGAGAATTGCTGTGTCATTTTTGAGAGATATTATTCATATCATGTTGCCTAGAACCATTATAGTTTAGCTTATTATTTTGTATATATATATATATATATATATATATAAAAGTAATTTTTTTTTTATAAATTTTTTTTTTCCCCAAAAATAATAACACTAAGAAATTACATATTGAAAATTATTAATTAGCAGATCAACGTAACTTTTTTTAAAGAAGTTTTTATTAGTATTATTTTTAAATTAACATCAACTATTTTTAAAAATAAAAATACTTGTAGTTTTTTAAATATACTTTTATTATAGAAATTAATTTATTTTCCAAATTTGTTCTCTTCGTTTTCAGAATTATATATCCTGTTGAAATTTTGTTTTACTTTCTTTTTTTGTAAATGAAATAACAAATCTAAGGAATAAATTTATTATTTATTAGCTACTTTTATGAAAATCTGGTAAAAGTAGATGAATGTACTTGATGCTAACATCATCCAACCTTTGAGATGTTAATTAGTATTTTGTCTTATTAACATTTTTTCATTTGACCGTAGCTACCTACTATCCATTATTCTGCTTAAGCAAAAGCTTACTGTAACTGTTTTAAGTGACTTTTATGTCATTTAATTTATTTCATTTTTCAACATGTTATTTTTTTCATGGTAAAATTTTTCACATAGATACTATCAATATACAGCAAAAAATAATATAAAATAATTTAATATAAAAAATATAATATAAAACTATATAAAAATAATATAAAATACATACAACACAAAATAAAAATTAGTACTATGTATTATACTTTTATATACTATGCATGGGAACTATAACAAAGCTACTTTGTATTGGAGATAAGATTTCAGATTTCTGATTTACAAGATTCTCTTAAAAATTTATTATTTTTTTAAGGGTTTTAAATCCATTTCTAAGTTAAAATAGCATTAAATTTTACAAATATTAATTTGAACTGCAAGCACCTATTGCATCGATCCCGGAAAAAAATTTGAATATTGAGACAGAAATGATTTAAAAATTGGTTTAATTTTCAGTGAAAAATAATGAATTCATTTCATTACTAGATGAAAAGATAACGCTGAATTGAGAGATTTGGAATGAATTTTTTATACATGAACATTTCATGATTTTTATACCAGTGCATGTAAAACAGTTATTTTAAAACTTTCTAATTTTGATATCCATTCATCACATGTTATGTTTAAAAAGAAACCGTTAAATATCTATTACAGTACTCTTTTTAAACAAAGTAAGTTGTAAGAAAACTTTAGTATTATATATGTTGTTAGCTTTTATTCTATGTGAAACCTTTTCAAAAATGTCCACTAGGAGCCAAGTTTGGATCACTGCTTGGTGTCATGGCACCATCAGATATGCTACTTGGTTTTTAGTTGTATTTTGAAAGATCTTTGTTGTTAATGTATATGCTCAAACAGCATATATAATTAAAATTGTATTTGTTCAGTTGGAAAGCTATTTTCATATTTTTAGTTGCTCAAGTGTGTCGAGTGTGAATCCATCCTTGTATGTAAACAATGATGGTTGTGAATAACACACACTTGAGCAACTCAAAATATACAAATGCATAAAATAACATTCTGAATGAACAAACACAATTTAAATCGTTAACTGTATAAAAACAAAGCATTTTCAAAAACCAATCAAGTACTGGAGGCACTACAACATTCAGTACTCCCAGTCGCAGTTTTTGATGAAGCTTAGCTAAGAACAAAAGCTAGTTAAGACAAAGGTAAAATCTTTTTTTATTTTTTTTCCCGTTTCAAAAATACACTATTACCAATGTACGAGTACTATAAAAGTGTTTTTTTAATCTTTAAATACTACTTATTGAGAATGAAAAAATATATTTTTAGTACATATTCAATTTTTTATTTATTACTTTTGTTTTAAATAGGAAATAAAAAAAAATAATTAAAATACTCAACCAATTTACTAGTAGAAGAGTATAAAGCGAACCTTTTCCTGTACACTTGGGATGTTTTATAACCTTCATCATAAAGGTAATTCATTGTGATAGGTAATTTAGGAATTCTCCGTTACTTTAATAGGTAAACTATTATGTTAAATATTAAGGAAATGTTTTGTGTTTGGTTGTTTTTTTTATATCATATTTACATCACATAAATACTGTAGTTTACTGTCTCCTAGAATAAATAATAGTGGCAGAAATAATCATGATTTTTTTTTTTTATTATTTATCCTAAAAGTATAACAAAAAATCCTTATGACTATAGTTTTAAAAAAATTTTATTTTAAAATATGATGCCTAATCCTTTTTCCAATTTTTCTTCACTCGATAAACTTCCTTTCTTCTAAAATTTAGAGAAAAATTTGTTAAGGTTATATTATTTTAAGATTTATTTTCAGAACTTAAAAATTGTAGTGTTTCAGTGTTTTGCTTTTAACATCCATTTTGGTTTTTTTCTAATTACATTATTATATATATATTTTAAGTTCTATTTATTTTGTTTCAAATATATATAGATATTTATTTTTTATTAATTTTTTTTTTAAGATTATAGAAGGAAATAATATTCTAAATTGTAATTTTATATATTAAACAATTAAATTATATTAATTCTTAAATATTTTTGTATTTCAGTTTTTAAAACTCAGTTTTCAAGAAGGTGAGTGTTAAAAACTGAATGAGTTCAATAAACTCTGTTTTAGTTAAGTTTACTAAGTTGATTTTAATTATTTTACTATACTATCTAGATTTCTGTAATGCAGTGAAACTCCAGTTATTTGTATTTGCAGTGACCAAAACTAATCTACATAAAGCAATAAATTTGGATGACAGATAATATTTTTTCATGAAACCGTAACAAGATGTGTAATTATTTAGTATTAGAATAAAAGAATTTAAAGTTTTTATTATAAATTTTTATTTTATTTACTTTTATTTCAACTAAATTTTTTAACAATTTTTTTTCTATTTTTATTTTTAAGCTGGATCAACTCTTAATGTCATTAACAATTTTGTTGGCTTGAATGGTAACAGATTTTTCCGACTAGCATGGAATTGAGCCCAGAGTGTTTGGTATAGCAGTCAAGTATTCTATAAATAATGAAATAAAATTAAAACTTAGCTTAAAAAGAAAAGAAAAAACTATGGCAATTGAGATAAGTTTTCTTCAAGTAAATGGAGTTTTACTGTTTTAATTTTACTTTAGACATTTTTATTAGTTATTGCTCATATAATTTATTTGTTATACATTATTAATATTACATTCTTGTTGTTCTAAAATAATAAAATTATTTATTATTAATATTAATAATGTATGATTTTTTATTGTGAATATTACTATTTATTTTATTTATTTGTTGAAATTAAAATTCTTTATACATTTAAATTAGCTGTAATTTGTAAATATTTATTGTTACTCCATTCTTGTATTATATTTTAATCTCATTATGATTATTTTTATTATTATGATTATTATTATTACTATTATCATTGTGTATGAGAGACAATCAGTAATTCTCACTATAAAAAAGCAGTTGATGGCTGTAAAAAAAAACAAAAATAAAAAAAAATTAGTAATGATGAAAATAAAAACATGGAAAGTAAAAATGTTATATTTTTATTATTCTGTAAATCTTTTAACTAATTTCTCTTATTTTATTTTTTAATAGATTTCATACTTTTCCGAAGAAATATTTTTAACTAAAGGATTATTTGACAGAATGGTTGTATGATACAACTAGTCTTTAACATCTAACCAGTAGCAATAATACTACTAAGTAACGATTAAAGTCTGTCAAATTTATACAGTGAATTGTAATTTTTAGCGAATTTGTAAAATTTAATATTTACAGCTTTTCTTTCTGAAGTGTGTATATATATATATATATATATATATATATATATATATATATATATATATATATATATACAAACTGCACCCACAGGAGTCTCTGGGACAAGCCACATGCAGTTGTCCTCTCCAAATGGACCCTACAATTGACTAGTTGACAGTTGACTCTCCAGGTGAATATCAGCTACTGGAATCATCTGCCCTTGTGACTTATTTATTGCCATCAATAAAGCAACTTTAAATGGAAACTGGAGGTGCTTGAAAATGAAGGGCAAATCTAAAGGAATGTACCCCATACACCATATCACCTTTAAAGCTACTTTTCTCTATAACCAAAAGAGATATCGAAAAAGATAAAAAGACTTTTTATAGAAACTTTAATTTCAAATACTGCAACTGGTCTCTGAATTCAATTTGACCATTGGTTTGAGTCATATATCGTAAAAGTCATATGTAGGTAGCAGTCATATATCGATAAAGAAATAATCCAGTTGTTATCACAAGTCAATAAAACAGCCACTCTCTTGAAACAGTAAAATATTTCATAATGTGGCAATAATTCTTTGTTCTTTCTAGGCATAAAAACTATGTTCATACAAAATTATATTTGCTTATACTACATAAACAAACTGTATGAAAAATCATTCCACCAATATATTTAAAACACAGTTAACAGATATTCTTTCACAAGAACAATATTATTTAGTTGATGAATTTTTAAATATGCTAATTCAAAATAAACAAAGAAAAAAACACATATATTTGAATGCATCCTGTTCATATGTGCTCAAAATAATTTTCAGTAGTGGCTACTCCATTATTTTGTAGTAATTTTTTATATTTAATGTATTTACTTTAATATTATTTCACATGTTTATGTTTAAATAATTAATATGGACCTTACTGTACACATTTAAAGAGGTGTGAAATAATTTAATAAAAATAATTTGGATATAAGGAGTTGGTCACTGACCCAGGAACTAAAACAGAAGATGAATTGTAAAAGTAATACATAATTTGGTGATAAATGGGATATCACATTTGATAAAATTATTACATAAGTAATACACACTGAAATGCCAGGTGGTAATTACACTAAAATTACCACCTCTTCCAATATCGGAATGTTTCAGAACCATCAGATGGTAAGGAATGCAGTTTACTGTCTTACCTAAGCCCTATCTCAATTTTATTAATATATATTACATCAGTGCTTAATGCATATCAAATTGTGAGATCATAAAGTTTATCAACAAATCAGTTAGAGTAATGGTTACCATGTTGGGTTCTGGATCTTTAAGAAGTTGCCTATGGGTTTATTGTAGCAAGGATCAAGTATTTTTTTCACTTATTTTCTCCACTCATTTTCCTTGTGTTAATGTATAGCAAAAAAATCAAGAACATTGGTTATGTAATGGCCTATTACATAAAATAAACCTCTAATTTTTTTCAGATTGATGATATCACCACATAAGCTTGAAGTATGTGCAATTAGGTTTAAAAAAAATTAACAACCTTTTCAAATTTTCTGTAATTTTGACCTTTAGTAGTTAGCAGCATATTATTAATGACTACTAGAATCTTAATAATATTTAATTTAATACCGACTTAGAAAAATCAAATCTCACAGAAAAATCAAAAAGTATGATAATTTTTGTATAATTTTCTTTTTAAAAATTTGTTTTATTTTACACTTTTATTTTAATTTAAAATTAGAATATGTATAAATAAAAACTCATATAAATAAAAAAAAGGTTTGTTAGAAATATAAAGACAACAAATTAGAATTTTAATAAAAATAAGAAAAAGAATACTGAAAAACATAGTTTTCATGAACTAAAGCTCTCTGAGATTCTGACATCAGATGATGTCATATTATAATTTTATTATGCTAAAAAAATCCAAAATTAAGCAATTCTGTTAATGAAATAATGAAAAATATATTTAAACTATCTATGTAGACTATGAAATATTTCATTTAAAAATCTTGTGATAAATTTACATCATGACCAGAGTAACTTTCTATACAAAATAAGAAAAGAACGATGAAATTTCTCTTTACCATTTGGTGAAGATAAATTCTTAAACATACTTAAAATACACATATAGTCTGACTAAAAATAAAAAAAAGTAAATACAGAACTATTACATAAATAAGCAAATTAAATGGTTTATAGATTTCTAATTTTTCAATTTTTGGCTATAAATTAACTTTTTTTCAACATTAATAAAATATACTATTACATAATAAATTCAATGAATAATAAATATTGATTTGAGCATTGTTTTATTTGCAGACATTTATTATTTATTTTTTGTTTAAATAACAAATTAGAAAGGATTATATTTTTATTGATAGAGTCAAAGAATCAAGGCTTTATATCATGCCTCAAAAACAAGACATTACAAAACATTTCATTAATCAATGTCATAAAAATTGTTGCAACAGGGAATTTTTGTATCATTATTATACTCCTTACAAAAGATAATTTAGAAATACATGTAAAGATGTTAATTTAATACTGAAACGCTGATAATTCTTAATTTATATTACAGCTAATGTAGGAATTATAGTTTGTCAGAAATTTATATTAATAAACAGATATAAATAAATATATTTTAAACATTCATGGACTTACATTGGAACAACAAATTAATATTAAACCAAAAATGCTTTACTCATATAAAAAAATGCTTTATTCACATGATGGTTAAAATTTTATTTTGATACATTTTGAAATATGGAGAAAAATCTCTTTCATAGGGATGAACTTATGGCGACTGATTTACCTTCAGTCAAAATCTCTAGCCGAAAATATTATTAGGTGGGTACTATATATGCACACAATTTCAAAACCTCTAGCCGAACAAATTATTTAGTTGGGTACTATATATGAACACAATTTCAAAAATGGGAAAGGTAACCACTTAGAGAGGATGTCGATGCCACTTTTTTGGTGGAATTGGTTGTCGTGTTGGAGTCCTTCCATAGGTAATATATTTTCTCATAATGCACATCTCTTTCTTATCCTAAACCGCTATGATTGAACTTAGGCAAGATCTGTGACTGTAAATTGGCCTATGCCTTTGATATGCAGTCCAATAGTGCCCATATGCCCTTGGTGTGATCTTGTTGGGACAGGTTTGTATGGATTCCATTTATGTTGCAATGGCTACAAAATTAGCCCAATGAGTAAATTGTATTTTTTGTCTGAGTTTATTAATTTCTTTTAAACTATAAAACAGTTGGTGGCTTCTAGAGGAAATAGTCACAATGCAAGAGATTGTAATTAATTACAAAACCTAGTTCTTGTAATAAAAATTTATGTATCCTTTTAATTTTTTTTTTATGATACTGAAAATGAGGCTACAATAATAAAAAATCCCAAACGTCTGATAATTGTTGAAATGAAGAAGTATTTTAATGTATCAAAAGTTACTTTATGTAGTATGACAATTCTTATTTTGTTTAGTCATTTTCTTAACACTAACAGCACATCTGTGAGATGACTCTTCTATGACTGAATGAAAAAAACAAACTAGTGACCATGTTTTTCATTTTACCTTGCTTTTTCATAGGGTAATTACTGCCTCAGTGATTAAATAAAAAGTTATTATTTGTAAGATCTTGATCAATTAATTTATCAAATGTTAAATAATAAAAATACATTATCTGATAAAATGGTTAATATCTATTTATAGAATACCACAAATTCTTTTTACTCTCTTATAGTCTCATAAAAAGTATTTAGAAACAACTCATACGTATTTTAGGCCAATTGATAAAACATTGTTGCCATATATCTAACCTAATGCTGTCACAATTAGAAATAAGTTTCAACTGTATGAAACTATAAAATCTATATAAATAAAAATGTAAATGTTTGTTCAAAATCTTAGATCTCCGAAAGTTCTTCACCAGTTGCTTTGAAATTTTGACACAACATTGCATTCGAATACGCACGTGTTTTTATATACCAACTATTTATATAACTAAGATGTCACACCTGTGACAGGTAAAAACATGTTTTTTTTAAAAACAGCGCTATCTGTTGGATGTAAAAGCAAACGCACACTATATTAAATGTTTTACGATTCAATTTTAATGTTTCTGATATGTGTGCCCGTTATAAACTGAAAAACTACTGGCCCGATTTATGCGCGGGGAAAATGGAGAAAGGGAAATGGTAAAAATCGATAAAGGTAAAAGGGAAGAAGGGGAAAAGGAAATGGAAAGGAAAAAGGAGAAAAAAAAGGGAAAGAGAAATGGGGGAAGGAAAGGGAAAGGGTGATATGGGGGAAGGAAAGGGAAAGGGTGAACTGGGAAAATGAAATATGGTAAAAATTAAAATAGGGAAAAGGAAAATGGAGAAAGGGGAAAAAGAAAATGGAAACGAAATGGAGGAAATGAAAGGAGAATGAGGAAAGGTTAAATTTTGTGAAGTTCGGTAATGTTCATTTTGTTAATGTTTTATCAAACTTTCGATTGTGAATATAATATTATATATATACTCAACCAGCAATAGCGAAGCATTGCCGGGTCTGCTAGTGTTAGAAATATTGTAGGGATACTACTTTTAATGAAGGTTACTACTTAACACTGAAAAAAAGCGGTTTCATCACAGATAATTTCTCATTTATAGAAAAACAATAAAAAATTAAATCAATAGATTGAAACAGTAAAGCGTTTTTATTAATAAATTTGTTCAATATTTTTTAATGGTATTTTTCTAACATGCGAGGTAGATCGGTGAATAGGAATACCCCTTGAACTTAACGCGTGTAGGAATGATAAACGACAGTACAAGGCCAAGTCGGGAAATTTTGTTTTAAAACAATAGGATTTTTTCTCTTGTCTCGCTATCATTCAAATTACAATACATACATATTCCAACTTTCTAAAGTTTAAATCTAGGTCTAATTTTATTATTGTTGTATTTTTTTTGTTCTTAGAACTGGAATAAATATTTTAAAAAAGTAAGTGATATTTAGAATTACCTTGGATGGTAAAAAAAGGGTAGCTAAAATAAAGTATAGAAATTATTCATAATTTTAAATAATTCTATAATCTACTTTATTAGACTCAAAAAAATAAAACGAGTGATAAATTCTTGTAAGGTAATAGCGAGTTAAAAATTTAGGTCAAAAACGTAAATATTAGAATGATTAACATCATGAATTAAAAAAGTAGAGATTTATTCTCTTCAAAATATTTAGCGTACTTATAAATATTTCTTACTGTATACAGTACGAAAACGAACAGTTTTATTATTATATTAATATATTATTATTACACGCTGTTCATCAAGTAAAATAAATGACCACATTATACGAATTTTTAATTCATCTGAAGGTTACCTGAACAAATTTAAGACGATATTTATAGTTCACGTTGTTGATGATGAGAATAAAACACGTGATTAAGCACGTGAAATAGTTGATAATGTACGAATATTTTATTAAGAAAGATGTTATAAAATTAGCAAAATTAGGTGATGACAAACATTTAATACGCATTCAAAAATGTGAAGAAAGAACCGCTGCGTCTTCAACTTGTGGGATTTTAAAATCACAAATTCTAAAAATTTGAAAAGAAAAGCAGGATCTTCTTAAATCTAAAACACAGTCGTACTCATTCCAAAAAATTAATAAACAGTGTTAAAAACCAGTTAGAGGATAAGACAATTTTGATTAAGGCATTGAACAAGCCGAAATATTAAGACAATAGGCAAAACATAATGAATTGCCTATTTTAAATAAATTACGCGATCAACTTCAAAGAATGTTCAATTTTAAGGTTCTACCAGCTCTCCTGAAAGAGTTAGGCTTTGCTGTGTAAAACTGATAATAATAAAAAACTATGGATTGAGAAAGAACACATCCGTTGTAAGAGGATGGAAGATTTAAGAAAGATGACCGATTGTTGAAAAAAATTCTTCGATTGTTTATTTGGACAAATCTTATGTTTTAACGTCCTATTTGACTACAAAATCGTTGTCGGATGACAGTGATGTAGAAGTAAATGTACCGATTAAAGGTGATCGGTTAATCAATATCCATGCTGGAGGATAATTAGGGTTCATCCGATCGCGTTGTTAAATTGTAAAACGAGTTCAAAATGCGTTGACTTTCAAGATAGCATCAGCAATAATTTCATGAAGTAGGCATCTGAAAAATTAATTCCTTGGCCTTCCCTCCTCTCTAATCAGTGGTTGTTATCGTTAATGTGCCATACCACAGTTCACTTCGTATTGAAATGATATGAAAAGTGACATGATTAATTGGTTAGAAAAGAACAATATTTTGTTTAATAAAGCAATGTTAAAACCACAATTGTATGATATAATTCTCCCGACGGCAAGTCTTATTCTTTAAGACTTTGGGGGTTGGCGTCCCCACGAGCCTAGCCTCTGCAGTTTTTCTTCCCACTATACACTGAGCTGCAGAACACATTACACTATACACGTATATCATACCAAGAATACTACACAAATTACAACATATACCTTTACACAAGTACACAACAACATTCTACACTATTTCTTCTTACACATACAATCGGTAATGATGCGACATCTTACGATGCGCAACCGTAACCCAAGGTGGGTAGTGAGTCTCGAACGATGTCCTCTGGGCACCTGGGCGAACTCAGTAGTATTTATCTCTAGCTCCAGTACGCGTGCGCTCTACTGGATTGGTCTGTCATATCGTCGGTACTCGTGAGACCAAGATTTTAAGTCCAAAAATAAATCCTATGATGGTTAGTGATCTATCTGAAAAACCACTAATTTTAGTCTTGTAAAGAGACCCCGTTCAAATTTTTCTGACAAGGAAAACAGCCGACGAGGAAACAGTTAATTCTCTGCGTGCAGCCGGAAAACATAGCTTCTGCTATGTTTTGCGGCTGCACGCAGAGAATTAACTCACGGGACCTGGTAAAACCAGATGTATCTTTTGTCACCGCTATATAAAAATAAGCTCCTAAAAATGTAGGTAATACTGCGGATCCTGCAATTTGCTAAAAAAAACTTGTTCAGATACTATCTGACCAAGTAGCTTCACTTATAGCCACTATTTCAGAGCTGACTAAAACGAACAGAAAGTCGTTAGCTGCAGTTAGTGAAATCAACAGTGGAATTCCTGTGAAAGTGGGAGTCCCCAAAGTTTTACCTATACAGGCAGCGGTAAACCATCTAATAAGCTCCCTCTTAAATAAGAGCCCACACAACCAACCCCTCTGGGATTTCATCTACGACTTCCCATCCTTCAAAATTTCCTCCTCCATCACCTCATTTACTGGAGGATGTGATTGAGGAACCGCCGGACCCCAGAACATCGGAGTTCTTTAAAATCAAAAATACGAAAAAGAAACACCGGATCACCTATAACTAATTTTGTCATATATTTACCTGTACTTCTGTATCTAACTACCTTTATTTATGAACATTATTCAGTGGAACGTTAGAGGTCTTCGGTCCCGCATTAAAGATTTTAGAGTGTTGATGCGCGCTCATGAATAATGTGCTTCCAGGAACCGCATCTGTTGCAACGAGATGCGGTAACACACACAGGCTATACGTGTGAGAGATACGATTGTCGTAGATAGTAGAAATGGTGACGGTGTTGCTATTTTCATGCGGAACGAGGTGTCGGCTACAAGGCTACAACTAGCTACCTTCATTCCTGCTATTGCTGTAAAACTCTCAGTCCCGTTTTTTATTGCATATCTGCAATTTGTATCTTTCGCTAAACTCTGAGTTCAATGCTCTAGAAATATCAAATATCCTCACGCAAATCCCATCGCCGCCGTTAATAGTAGGAGACTTCAACACCCACCATATTTCCTGGGCTCCTCTTTCTGCTCCTCTTGAGGAAATATGATAAACAGAGTGAAACAGGATTTGGAGATTTGTCTACTGAATGATAGGTCATACACATTTACGTCCTCTTCTCTGGTACATTGACCTCTCCTTTTGCTCGCCAAATTTACTCTCTCGTCTTAATTAGTCTGCTTGTGACGACCTTCACGACAGTGACTACAGACCAATTATTATAGCTTTTGGTGTCGACCTCAAGGTGAATAAAAGACCACGGAGATGGATTGTTGAAAGGGCGGATTGGGATTGATATCATAAAGCCTTCCAATCACAGCATAACTATGATGCGAACATCCTTCAGCAATGTTCCTCTTTTACGTCCATGATACTCGAGCAGATATATCCCACAAACATCGGGTAGTCCTAGACGTCCTTCCTTTCCATGGTGGGATGATGATTGCAAATATGGTATTAGGAATCGACGGCAAGCACTACGCAAATTTAATCATAGACCTGCAGCTGAACATCTAAACATACTATACATACTATGCGGTATCTATACCGCAGAGCTAGAGCGGTATGCCGTCGGGTTTTCTTAAGAGGAGTTCATGGACGAAATATGTGAACACTATCTCACGCACTACTCCCACGTCTACTGTGTGGAAAAAAATCCATGCAATTTTCGGATCACCGAGACAATCTATTCTCGGTCTTACTGACGAAGGATAACTCCTTTCATCATCTTCGGCTGTGGCAAATACTTTAGCAAAATCCTTCCGCTCGGTGTCTCTCACTTCATCATATAATAACGATTTTTAAAGGCACAAGGTACAGATAGAAATATTGTCGTTAAACATTGGTGATTCGGTTGGTGAATTAAACACTCCATTCACATTTAAGGAATTGTTACACGCACTTAAGAACTCACTGACATTTCCCCTGGACCGGACAACGTTCCCCTTGGTATGCTTTCACACCTTCCTAACTCAGCACTACATCTTTTGAATATTTACAATGGTTTATTCTCCGAACAGGTCTTTCCGCCCGGCTGGTCAGAAACATTTATTATACCAATAATAAAACCTGGTAAAGACAAACCGACCCCTCAAGCTACCGTTCTATTTCTTTAACAAGCCTTTTGTGTAAAATAATGGAGAGAATGGTAAACCGCAGGCTTACATAGTACTTGGAGAAACATGTACTTTCTATCTTTGGAACAGTGTGCTTTCCAACAAGGACGATCTTCCATTGACCATTTAGTGTCAATGGAAACAACCATAAAAAACGCTTTCCTAAACCGCCAACACCTCGTTGCTATCTTCTTCGATATAAAAAGGCGTACGACACGGCCTGGCGACGTGGTATTCTTAACACCCACAAGGGATGGGGAATCAAGGGCAATATGCTTGCTTTTATCCTAGGATTCTTAAATCACCGAACGTTTCGTGTTCGTGTGGACGATTCATTCTCAGATAGTGTCATCTTGGAGAATGGAGTACCTCAAGGTAGTGTATTAAGTGCCACCATATTTTCCGTAGCCATAAACAGTATTACCAATTGTGTAGAGGCTCCTGTCTCATGTTCTTTGTTTTTTGACAATTTTGTCATTTACATTGCGAGCCGCTCAACACCCACAGCAGAGCGACTACTACATTTTTGTAAATATGATTCGGATGATTACAGAGATAAAACGTTTAATTGTGTCTCCGCACAGAAAATTTTATACAAAATTCTGCAATTTTAATGAATTTAATTATTTATTTACAAAAATAATGTTCTAATATTGTTTTATATTATCACTGAAAAAAAGTACAATCAAAGAATTCTAACCTAATTTGTCGTTTTGCTTTTATATAAACTTATACATTGCAAACATGATATTCCCTTGTAATAATTTTGGTTGCTTGTGTCAACATATATCTTTCTTAAACATTTTATTATATTTATTCTTATATTTTGTAACTGTACTGAGGTACAATAAATTATTCGCTTACGTTAACTTTTGATTGAATCTGTACATTGTGATTTAATTAATTTTCAAATTATACTCAAAAAATTGAAAACACTATGAAAATACAAAATATTCAATTAATTGTAATTAAAATAAAAAATACTGTCCTTCAATAATTCAGAAGATATGTTTTTAAAAAATTGAAAAAATAAGCATACAATATAAAAGGGTGTAATATTATTTGCGAAACCTCTATTAAGAAACTGAAAAACTCCTATAGAAATATAACTGCTAATATAAAATTAGCGAGTTTCTCTACTACCCAGTTTCTCGTAAATTTTCACGATAAAGAAAGTTTACTGCATTGGCTAGTATAATGGAATGAATAAGTTAATTTTATTAAATTTATTCTGTATTTAATACATTAAATTTATTTTATAAGTTTTAATGAAAATCTTTTTTCTTTTAATCAAATGTGTACGTGACAGTATAAATAAATCTTAACTTTTAAAAAAACAACTGTAATTGACGCCTATTGATGGCGTCAGTAAAATGTAGTAAATATCTTTTACTATTAGATTGACTGACATAGTTAATTCATAGAGAATCAAAATAATACGATGCACCTTGGTCTAATGAAACAATGAATGATGTTTTAACAGTGACAAAATGTTTTCTTTAATTATTCATAATTATTTTATTAACATAATAATAATAATAATAATATTCATTTTCTCCGTATAACTCTTCAATATATTCCACCCATCTATCGACTTTACCTTTCGTATTACAGATCGGTGTACCATCTTTGTTCAACACATTATTAGATTTTAATTTATGTACCACAAAGTTTTCCTTAACTTTCTTGTGTGTTCCGTCTATTTTACCAATGTTCATTTCTCTTTCCACTTCTGAACACTTTTCTTTAATCCACTCTTTTTCGCCAGTTTGCACTTCCTGTCTATAGCATTTCTTAATTGCCGATAGTTCCTTTTACTTTCTTCATCACTAGCATTCTTATATTTTTTACGATCATTTATCAGCTGCAATATATCCTCTGATATCCAAGGTTTTCTACCAGTTCTCTTTGTTTCGCCTAAGTTCGCTTCTGCTGATTTAAGAATTTCCTTTTTAACATTCTCCCATTCTTCTTCTACATTTTCTATCTTATCTTTTTTACTCAGACCTCTTGCGATGCGATGTCGTTCTCAAAAAACTTATTTATCTCCTCTTCCTCAAGCTTCTCTAAATTCCACCGATTTATCTGACACATTTTCTTCAGGATTTTAAATCTCAATCTATATTTCATTATTAGTAAATTACGGTCGCTATCAATGTCTGCACCAGGGTAAGCTTTGCAGTCGACGAGTTGATTTCTAAATATTTGCTTAACCATGATATAATCTGATACCTTGCAGTATCACCTGGTTTTTTTCCGCGTGTATATTTTTCTATTATGATTTTTAAACTGGATTCTTCTGATTTTCCTCTTTAAATTTTCTAACCTACCAACCTTTTTTATACTTCTAAGATTTCTACTATGCATTTTGAAATACTCTACTCTCTTCCCTATCTTCTTGTTCATTACAAAACTTACTGCTGCCTACCCGTTATTTGAAGCTGAGTTAATTATTCTAAAATCGCGTGACCAAAAGTTGTTTTCCTCTTCCCGCCGAACCTCCCTAATTCCTACTACATCTACCTTTATCCTATCCATTCCCCTCTTTAAATTTTCTAACCTACCAACCTTTTTAGACTTATAACATTCCACGCTCCGACTCGTAGAATGTTATTTTTTAATTTTCTGGTAACCCCCCCCCCCCTTTGTAGTCCCTACCCGGGGATCCGAATGGGGAACTAGTTTACCTCCGGAATATTTTACCAAGGATGCCACCTCCATCTTTGTTATATGAAAATGCAGAGAGGAACATTTTCTTAGAAAAAAAAAACTCTTGTAGTCCACTGCTTTCAGCTGCACAGTACTCAGAAGAGTGAGTCTGTTGATATGGTCATTTATGTCCTCTTGACCTATGCCCTTAACAACTACTGAAAAAGGTACTGCCCTCTTTCAGGAATCATTCCTTAGTCTGGCTCTCAATAGATACGTCTTCAATATGGTTGCACCTTCGGTCCAGCTACTCTGTATCACTGAGCACTCAAGCCCCCTTACTATCGGCAAGGTCTCATAATTCATAGAGAGAATTATTGTTATTAATTAAATTTGAAAAAAAAAACATTATCTTTATTACGGGTTTACACATAAGAAAAGGCGACTTCAAAAAAATGTATTAAAAAGTCTTTAAAATAAATTATTTTGTCACTCTTTTAAAGAATTACTGGTAATATTCTTTATTTAACAAGAATGGAAATAAATAAATACAGATAGCTAAAGTAATAACATTCTTACTTTAGCATTAGTAATATTAAACATTACATTTAACTTTATTTTTATCACTTTTCATTTAAATTATAACCTTTTCTACATCTGTATTTGTATTATAACGTTTGAATTACGCGGCTGGAATCTGTATCACAGGTTGGAGAAGGTTACGACAGTTGCTGTGTGGTAACTTACTTCGCACTCGTGCAACAATGGCTATCATACAGGCTCGTTGCGTAATGTATTGTTTATTTACTACGAACCGCTCAATTTGATTCAGTAACTTTATTAATCATTGTTTTACATTTACTTGAGTAAACAACAACGTATATTATTACTTACTTTATTTTAACTCTCAATGTTTTTTTTTTTCATGTTAGTCCTCAAATCTTGCATCCTTAATTTAACATACTTCCTGACATTCCCGATTGATGAAATCTTGTACAGTTACTGAGGTCGGATGACAATACGATATTTCACCATTAGTTTTGCAAACATTTCCTCTTCACCGTGCAAAAACTTCACTATTTCGTTACTTTGTATATAGTAAATGCTTGATTGAAAATTTGTTTGATATATTATAAATTTCAATATATGATGTTATCTTTTGAAATTCAAATTAACCTACTAATTAAACTCGTGCAATGTACGATAATAATTTTATTAATGTATGACTAAGAAGTATAAAGCAAGTTTTAAAAAATTTTTGTAATCTTAATTATACTATTAATGTGTTCTTTTGCGCTTACAAAATATTTATGGTTAGTCACAGCAATATATATCATATCACAATCTTTACAATTTAGACTATATATACACCTTGTTTATTAAATTTAGAGTGGTTATTATTTAATGTTTGTTATAATTATTATTAATATATTTTATTAATTTATTATTTGTAATATAGGCCGGCTTTGTTAATTTTTTTTTTTGTAAAATTTTCGAATTTTTGGGCTATATGGCGTGTATTTTCATTTTTTATATACATTTTTTCAGTTTGTTCTGGTAATAATTTTATTTTGTTTATCGTATTAATTTTATTATTTATTCCATTATATAATTTATTTATTTTATTAATTATATCCATTTGTACGGGCAGTATTTTTAATTATTTCAATTTCTTTATTTAGAGAAACTTTATCATATTTTATATAACGTATTGCTCTATATAAGAATGCATTAAAAACAGCCACCTTTTGGGACCATGGATGAAATGAACTGTAGTTAATTGCTGAAAAGTTTGAAGATGGTTTACGAAATATTTGTAATTTTATTTTATTATTGTATATTTTTATGTCTAAAAAATTTAAACATGGTAAATTTTACGTTACATGATTAAGTGCAATTACTGTATTAATATACCTACAGCAAGGAAGTCGATATTACTTTGTTCAGACTAGATGACTTTAAAAACTGTCACGCAGGTCATAAGAAAGGAATGGATAAGACAGTGAGTAAGCTTAGGCATTTATTTATATTTATAAATATATTTTTTATTATATATTATGTATAATAATATAAATTTGTGAACATATTTATATGTATTTTCTCCATGTCAAGCTAAATTTACTTTAAAATTTATGAAGCGGAGATTCAAATCAAAGAACCAAGTAAAATGATTTCATACAAGTAGAATAATTTACTGTAAGAAATAATTTAAATTAAATCTCTGAAAACTATTGAAAATTGACTCTTTGAAAAAAAAAAAGGTACTTTGTGTGATTGCAAATTAAATAGATAAGTACGACTTGAGTGCTTATTGACTTTAAGAAACGTAAAAAAATTATACCTTGAATGTATCAAACTCTCGTCTCAATTCTATGGTTACAGCCACCGGGTTGGTCTAGTGGTGAACGCGTCTTCCAAAATCAGCTGATTTGGAAGTCGACAGTTCCA